>NC_056737.1:1920278912-1920403876 GCF_019279795.1 Protopterus annectens
AAAGGTATTTGAGGGGGTTTTGACAACTGTACCCACTTTGCTGTTTGCAAATTTGATTAACCAGAGGTTCTGGTTATCATTTTTGAGATCATAGAAGTAGATACCAAACAGGAAAGGATTGTTACAGACCCCTGGGAAGCTCCATTATTTAACTTAGCACTAATGAAGAGTCATCTGCTACACAAACTATATGGGTTCTTTCTTTCAACCAGATGGATGTACACCTTACCACATGAGGATCTTTGTATAAGGCAGATAATGTCCTTACAACTCTGGTATGAGGTATGATATTGAATGCTTTGGCCATATCAAGACATGCTATATAAACAGCTTAACCACTATCAACAGCTTGCATGACCCCCCCCCAAAGAAATTAACAAAATTTAACGGGCATTTCTCTCTCTTTGGTGAAGTGAAATGACATTCTTGATTTATAATGAATGTGGTTATAATACACTGCATAGCAGACTTGTACGAATTACTGTTTTATAATTTCCAATATCCATGGTCACCGCAGTATTGCACTACACTATGATTTGTGCTTAAGTTAAATGATCTGAAGAGAGGCTTGGCAAGAGCATGTTTGACACTGTTTACTAAGCACCTAGATGTGTTGTCAGGACCCCTGGAGGATGCATTTTTGGTCTTTGATAACACCTTAGGAACAAATGTCCTAGATCTTGACTTTCTAAACCAGTTTGTGAAAGTTCAGAATGCTGTCCCTTCATACCCTGTTACCCATCATTCCCACTTATAGTTGTTTGGTAACTCTGTAGATTAAAAGGAAGCTTATCATCATATTCCAGTAGCCACAGACTCCAAACCATTTTTTTAAAGATTTCCTGTGTCTGAGTTATACATTCAGTTATCTGCATTACCCTTTGGGTTATTTACTGCTCCAATGGAATTTTCAAAGTCTAGCTCCAGTGATAGTGAACTGCAGACTGCAATGCATTCACATATTTCCTTATTTAGATGATTTTCTTATTTTTGATGTCTTTTTCAATGTGTTACAAATTTCACACTTAGATAAAAATCTCCTTCTCAGACAGTGTTTCCAGGAGAACATTCAAGATCTTGTTTAATTTTATCCTACAGAGTCATATTCTTGGGGTGTCTTATGGATACATCCTTTCACAGAGCTTTTCTCTCACAAGATAAAGTCAATCTATATCTAGATCCATTCCAGAGATTTCCCACTCAGTCAATAATTTCTGAAAGGGAATATTTCAAGATTGTAAGATTCACAACATCTGCGATACTCCTAATTCCTCCAGTCAGACTTCAGTGGTACTTACAATCTATTTTGTCCCAACATCATCTCCCCCTGACCTTCCAATTCCAGTTTTGGAATTTGTAAAAAAATTGGAATTGACATGGCGTAGTGACCAGTTGTATCTGAATCCAGGTCTCCCATTTTCCCTTCCTCCTCATCCACAATCTGTAACAACATATATAAGACACTTTGCTTGAGGACTGTGTCTTTTGGGGGATAAAGTTCAAGGTCTTTGGAACTAAAAAAAAAAAAAAAAAGACAGAAGAAAGCACATAAATATCAAAGAAGCATGGTCAGTAGTAAATGCACTTGATTCTCTGAATCATCCATGGTCCCCAGTTCCTCGCCATGTGATTGCAGATTGTTCCACAGTGATGTGGTACATGAACAAGCAGGGATGGTCCAGATCTTACCTTTTCTGCAGTGCAGACTAGATATGGTAGCCTATAATACAGCAATTCAGCAAAATCTTACTCTATAGGCTTCTTGCATTCTGTCAGAGAAAGAAATGAATCGGGGTTTTCCAGTAACTGATCCAAATGTGGGAAACACTTCATGTTGATTTCTTCAAGTCCATTCTCAATAATTAACTGCAGAAATTCTGCCACAGTATTCTTTGCAAGCAGACCTGGAAAATAGATGCATTTTCATTCCATTCGATGGGAATCTCCCAGTATACCTTTCCACTGATATCCAGGGTTATTCTGAAGATTCAGAAAGACTCTCCAAAATCATTGTGGTGACTCCCTTCTGTGCCAAGCAACAGTGGTTCTCCATTCTTTTGGAATTGGTTAAGTACAATTGTCTGGACCTAATTACATGGGGTGTATCAAACAATCCCTATCCTAACTTGAAACGACTTCAACTGACTGCTTGGATGATAGATTCTTAATGCCAGTTTGGCATCTATTTTCTGAGTATGTGTGGCAGGTATTAAAGAAGGCAGTGAACCCTGTTATTGGGAAATCATATATCAACAAATGGAAAACATTTTTTAGCTTGTTAAACTAAGAGCCAAGACACTTTTATGGCTAATATTTACATGGTTCTTCAATATGTTTGCGAGTTGCTCCATTTGAACCAGCTCTTCATGCTTATTTTGATATTCTTAACATGAAAGACAGTGTTTCTTATTGCACTGACTTCTGCAAGATTATCTGTGCTGTAAGGATTCATCTTTTTGTAGGGATTACTCTAGCTGTATACCAGGTTGACTGATACTATCTGGTTTCTCCTGTAGGAATTTCAGCTTATAGGCTCCTTAAAAATCTTAGATTCCTTTCATGACCTCTACACATTAACATGGTAAATTTTCTCTACATTGCTCTTTCCTATCTAAAATTATACATTACTACAGGTCTTGAGGTAAAATGTTTTTAGTGTAACCAAACAGTGCATGTTCAGTACCACTTCAGTTTAAGACAAGATGGGGATCAAGTTTTGGGAGGCAAAAAAGCAGGAATAGCATTACAGCAGTAGCAGGGTGTCTGAAGGCAGCTGTTGCACCAGTAGCACAAGGGTGCAGCTCCTAACCCAGTGAAGGTAAAAGATACCATTGCCAAGAGGGATACAGCATCAGACATTACTATTCTAACCCTGATGTGGATAAATTGGAACAATACTTGTCTGGGCAGTGAACTCCAGTTATGGCACTGGGAGGGACACCTTTATATGTACTATTAGCCAATTTACTTCTACTGGAAAGGAGGGCAAGGGAACAAGCATATGGTAGTGTTCAATGATATCCTGATAGATATTTTAACAGGAAATTATTTTAATAATGTAATACCTGCTATACATGTGGTACACACACTCAAACATGGAGACTAGAACATGGAGAAAGCACAGTGGTGAGATGCAGCCAGTGGCTTCACCTCTTAAGAGTGCTGGTGATGTGGCTGCTTTGGAGGGCTAGCCAGCAGCCGACAGCCAAAATCCATCTGTTGAATGGTACTGGACTTCCCTTGGAAAGGATTACTTCAAGGGGAGAGTTAAGTGGTGGTAGCAATTCTGAATTTGAGGCACTACTGCTAGAAAATACCAGACTTCCTTTGGAGGGAGAGCTGGGGTGAGTCACAAAGACACACCTGAGACAGGTTCAGCTCTCAGACTCTATTTTACAGAACTTGGGGAAGGTAGCCAATGGGAGCTTCCGATACTCAAGGACAGGGTGAAATTGTATAATGGGACAAAGTATTACTGTACAAAGAATGGGCTCCTAATGGAAGACTAGGAGGAGAAGCGATACAGCAGCTGGTAGTACAAAGGCCCTACCAATGAGTACTTCTGGTCATAGCCATTGTTTTTCTTTAATTCTATATGTGTTTATTCTCATTTTCAAGATATATTTTCTCTTTCTTTCCTTCTTTTCATATTACCTCATATACATGTTTTCAAAACACCTAAACGGATTGTAGTTACTAATAAGGTACACATGATTTTTTACTGAACTGCATGTCTCCTTTAGATTGTTTTGATACATTTCCCATTGCTGTGTAGTTTTTCTCAGTACATATGCTGTATAGCTAGCTGTTTAATTATGCATTATATATAAGCTGTGCATGCACTGGTCACAGTCCATAGCAGGACCTTAAAATGATTGCATAGTTTAAATATCAGTACAAGACTAGTTAGTGCCCTGAAGGTCCATATTAAGCCTAGCCAGTAACCCAAGATCAGAACTAAACCATGTACTCTGTGTCTGTGAGGTAAAGACCTTAATCATTTTGCCAAACAGCTACTAGAATGGTGTCTACATGCTATGAATCTGTTTTTCATAACATCGAGCAACACCAGTTTAGGTAAGCTCTCAACCTAATCCAACACAGGTGCCATTGCCATGAGGTTTTGGGTCTTATGGCTGGATGAGATAGTCATTCAAATGACTGTTTCCCCTCACTCCATATTCTGTTCTACACCTCTCCGCCAGAGCAGCTGATGCCTGCGGTTCTCTAGATTTTCAATGTAATTTTCCCCATCCATCTTCCATGTCTATTACAGTTTCAGAACCAGAAACTTCATATTGTATGTGTGACAATGTCAGGTATTGCCAGCTATGCTAGGAGAAGTAGGGCAGTGGAGGTGTAACATATGCCAGCATAGCTAGCTGGAGTTTTGTAAAGAATTACATGTCATTTGTATATCAAACTGATTTGTACAGATGCTTGTTTTGAAAAATGTATTTGCAAAGCTGCTTGTGTTAAAAATGTACCAACAGTGTGTCCTGCTGGGCAGAAAAGAAATACACATTTATATCAGACCATACTTTTTCAACTTCCACCATTTGATCCTTGGCACTGCTCTCACACTCCTCCTCTTCTTGATCACCAACGTCATCCTACAGGCTACCATTCTGTGCTGCCTAACTACACTTTCCCCTGTCACCACTTTACAGTCTCCACTCTCCTTCAGACTGGCCCTCCTACATAGGATGTAATCCACCTGTGTGCATCTTCCTCCACTCTTGTATGTCATCATATGCTCCTCCCCCTTCTTAAAATGCATATTCACCACAGCCATGTCCATCTTTTTTGCAAAATCCACTACCATCTGACCTTCTGTATTCCTCTCCTTAACACCATACCTACCCATCACTTCCTCATCCCCTGTGTTCCCTTCACCAACATGCCCAGTGATATCTGGTCCAATCACCACTCTCTCATCCTTGAGTACACTCACCACCATTTCATCCAACTCACTCCAAAATTTTTCTTTCTCATCCATCACACATCCAACTTGGGAGCATATGCACTAACAACATTCATCATTACACCATCAATTTCCAGCTTCATAAACATCACTCTATCAGACACTCTTTTCACCTCCAAAACACTCTTGGCATACTGTTCCTTCAGGATAACTCCTACGCCATTTCTCCTCCCATCCACACCATGTCAGAAAAATATGAACCTGCCCCCGATGCACCTGGCAATACTCCCGTTCCATCTGATCTCTTGCAAGCACAATATATCAACCTTCCTTCTCTCCATCATATCAGCTAGCTCTCTCCATATACCAGCCATACTGCCAACATTCAAAGTTCCTACCCTCACTACCACACTCCTAACCTTTCTCCTCTCTTCCTGCCTTTGGGCATGCCTTCTCCCTCTTCTTCTCCTTCAGCCAACAGTAGCCCAATTTCTGTCAGCACCCTGTTAGCTAACATTGCTGGTGACAGCCATTGTTAACCCAGGCCTTGACCGATCCAGTATGGAAATCTATATTGTTGTCCACATGTGTCATTTGGCAAAAGGTTTACACCAGATGCCCTTCCTGATGTAACCCTCCCCATTTATCCAGGCTTGGGACCAGCACAAAGAAATGCACTGGCTTGTGCATCCCCAGTGGCTGGGTTAACATTGAAAAATAGTATGAAATTAAATTACCTAGTAAACTATAAAGTTTGGATCTTATACTTCTGATTGCAGCCAGAGGCAAAAAGTTTGTACTAGGAAGCCTTCTGCATTGTCCTTGGGGGTGAGGGTGAATTAATTGCTACTCTGGAAGGGTGTAAGTTTGAAATTGTTTTATGACTTTCAGAAGCTGCAACAGATCTTAGCAAAGCTCTATGCATGTGTATTATTGACATATGCGCTACATTCTAGTTCAGTTGCTAGTAAAGGGGGTAGTATGGGAACCAGAAGTCAGATGACCAGATGTAAGAGATGCCATTCTGTAATCCAGCACAGAAATGATGTTTTAATACCAGATGAGACAAGTCTCAGAGCAGTCTGTTTTTGCAACCTGACATAGAAGGATCACTCACCTACTTCATCTTGCATTGCTATAGTAAGTACCCAAGAAATAGTTCCTCGGGCCTCTGCTGAAAATGGGTTTCTGACCCATTCGGACTTTCCTGGTTACTAAATGTCAATAAATAAATAAAAATAGTAATTCTTTAGGTCAGTTAGGAAAATATAGTGATATTAGTTAAGTACTGTTTTCCTGTAGCTGTGTGCATCTATTCATCTGTGTTATTTTAATATTTCCTGTGACTGAAATTCTGGTGTTTATTGTAAATAGATATTTAGTATTTTCATGTTCTTTTTTATTTATTATTAAATATATTTAAACCTTTCATTGTGGCTGGTCTTTTAGAGCATGTTTTAACCTTTGACACTACTTATATCTATTTGGAGATACTGTGGCCACTCCTGAAAGCCTTACTGCATTGGTCAAACACTATGATTTGTATTAGCATTACTTTTACTTGGTATAATTGGGTACTCTTGTAACAGCCTTAGAGTACCTGGCTTTGGAGGGTCCTGGTGACAGTGTATCTACCTTACAGTGTGGGCAGTGGGGCATAGCTAGTAAATCTGTGCCAGCCTTTCCCAGGTGTGTGTGTGTGTGTGTGTGTGTGTGTGTGTGTGTGTGTGTGTGTGTGTGTCAGCTATTTGGAGCAGGGACACAGAGCAATGGTTTCACAGAGAGAGTGGTAAAGGACTTGGCCTGGGACACTCAGCTGAGCACTCAACTCTACAGCTGTGCCAGTGGGGAGTTTTACTGGGGGCCTGGGGAAGGAGACAGGGAACCCCAGACCCTGGACTGAGTGTGTTCCTTATGTGTTCTTAAGGGAAATTGTACTTGGTACAGAGAGCTGCATCTGGAAATACTCTGTGTACCTGTCTTTGTTCCAAGTGAACGTCCCTCACCAGTATCAGTGGTGAGGATTCAGGCTCCATGATTACTGGCCCAGAGGGGAACTTCACAGTATGCACAGCAGTTTTTTTTTAGATTATAATTCACACACACACACACACACACACACACACACACACACACACACACACACACACACACACACACACACACACACACACACACACATACACAGACACACACACAACTGGAAGCAATGTCTCCTTAGCTTGAGCAAGCAAATAAGAGCACTATTGAAATCCTCTAAATCCAACTTCGAGTCCAAATTGGCCACATCTACTAGAGACAATCATAAGGCCTTCTTCACATATGTCTGCAATCTCAAAGGAAGCACCCAGATCTGTTCAGAAGTGGTGGTCAAGGATACCACATACAAAAATGCTGTAGATATAGCCAACCTACTGGATGACAGATTCCGTGAAAACTTCACCCCCTCTTCCCCCCATCAGTAAATCAGTACAACCCCAGTACCTGCCCCCCCTCCCCTTATCGCTAGGGAAGACGTCATCACTGCCCTCTCAAAGGCAAAAAATACAGCCTCCATGGGACCCGATAACATACCAGGCTGCATCCTACATGAACTCAGGCATGAACTTGCAGCACCATTAGGCACCCTATTCAACCAAAGCCTGAATACCAGCTTTGTCCCAGCTGAGTGGAGTACAGGCACTGTCATCCCTTTACACAAAGGTGGAGTGTCCACCGATCTGGGAAATTATAGACCCATCAGCCTAATTAGCCTGATCAAGGCCATGGAACAGATTATCCTGGACCTCATTAACAGGGACATTGGCGACCTCTAAAAACTCGACCCCACACAGTTTGGCTTTGTCAAGGGGAAGTCATGCCTGTTAAATCTGGTTGACTTATTTGAGACAGTCACCAAAGCCACGGATGAGGGGAAGACAGTGCACACCACCTACCTTGACCTGGCCAAAGCCTTTGACACTATTCCCTGCTCGGGCATAATAGATAAACACTCTCAACTAGGCATCAATCCATATGTTACCAGATGGCTAGCAAACTGGCTCACTGATAGAACCCACCTAATCAAAATAGGGGAAGCCATCTCAAGCAGTAGACCCGTAATGAGCGGCGTACCCCAGTGATCAGTCTTGGAGCATCTGTTATTTGGGATATACTTCTCTGAGATGCAGGCCAAAACCAGTGAGCTATGGCTGACCAAGTTTGCAAATGAATGCAAGCTGGGTGCGGTCATCAATTCCCCAAGTGATGTGGACATCCTTCAAGAGGGTCTCACCCAAACAAATGACTGGTGCTAGAAACATGGCCTCAAGCTGAATACAAAAAAATGCATCATCATCCCCTTTGGGGAGAGTGACGTCCCCCCATATTATCACATTAATAGCAATGTCCTAAGCATGCAATCAGTCATGAGGCATTTGGGCACCCAGGTTGAATGCAACCTGACTTTTGAAAACCACGTTGCTTCTGTTGTATGGAAAGCTTATTACATGGCCCACCTGTTAAGTAAGGGTATCTCATCCAGGGACAAGGAGGTCATAACATCCCTGTATTCTTCCCTTATAAGGCCAATTATTGAGTACAATGCCCCCTTTGGCATGTACCTTGCAAGGCACATGCAGCAGCAGGAGAGACCACAGAGGTTCCTCACCAGGAGAATCCAGGGCCTGAAACATCTACCCTACACAAATAGGCTAAAAGCCCTGTCCCTCTACTCAGTTTCATACAGACTCCGCAAAGGTGACCTCTGTGTGGCATACAAAGCAATCTCATACCCCACCTTGATAGGAAAGTTCCACTCAAGTAACCAGCATGCTCAACCTCAACCTGGTCTGTGACATCAATAGGACTTGTTGGCAGGACAGATTTGTGTCCCAGAGACTCCCCCATCTGTGGAATAAACTTCCTTTCCATGTCAAGCAGAATACTTCATTATCCCTTTTTAAGGGCAACATGTATAACTGGATGGGAAACAGAAAATACACCTCTGGGATTCCACCTGTGTCCCTGCTGGACAGGGGCTTTGGGTGCTGACTTGTCTAAACATGGGCTAAACTCTTGGCTAGGCTTATCAGGGCCTCAGGGCCAATAGCCTAGTAACTTCCTATGATTCATGATAAATTAGTTCCACATATTACTTCATCAACAGAACTATGGGAACCCTAGAGCTTGGGTATTGTGGCTTGAGTAATGTTCACAGTCTATGTTTGGGTAGTTGACGTCACCCAGTATGATGGTGTTTGCAGAGAAATCTATACTCTCCTGTGTCGTCATGAAGGCTGTGTGGGATTCCTGCGTTTGAGAGGGTGATGTAAGAGCTCCTCTGTGTCTCTTTCCATGTGGTCCAGGGAGGTACGTCTCAGGTTGTTCACACCAACATGGACAATGACTGCCTCATACTTGTACTTGCTGTGGAGTGACCTGAGTGCTTGTGTTATGTGGCACATTCTATCACCCGACAGGTAGCTAAATGTGACCCTCACCTTGCTCAGTCTGGAGGGCGGGACATCAGTGTGTCTGACTATGGCATCACCTATTATAGGTGTGTCACACATTGTGCTTGGCCTTATGGGCTGTGCCTGTTATGAACACTGACATTGTGAGGTCTGTGTTGCTTGAGATATGTGTTCATGTGGGATGCAGCGTGTCTGGCCATGTCATTTCTGTCCGTGGTCTGGTAAGTATCACCTTTGGTGACATAGGTATCCATATGTCAGCTGGTGAGCATTTGCAGTGTTACCTAGTGATAGTGGTACAGCTTGTTTGTTGTACAATGGACTACATGCAGCCCTGCTTACAGTAGCTATGTTTGCATGCATGTTTCCTTGCAGTTACCCTGGAATACTGATCCGACCTGCCATGCAGAGTTACACAGCTTCTGTGGACTCCTAGTGACATATGCATAGCTTACTATATGTATGTTCATGTCTCACTTGACAGAGTGTCACTGTTTCTCCTGTGCACATGTATGTTGCCTGTGACACTTTGCATATGACTTACCTGGCATCTGTCCACATCAGCAGTCATATATGCCACTGCAGGACTCTAAACCTGATGATGCACACACTCAAAACATTCCTCAGCATGGGGAACATCGCTATCTGTGCAGTAACAGATACTGGATTCAGGGCTACCAACAGCACTCCAGCACTACCAAGTTATACCTCATACCATGCTTTTCAGGCCCAAAACTTGCACAAAACCACAAAAGGAGGGGGTGTATTGATATTCATCCAAGATACCCACACCTCCAGGTTGGTGGCAAAGCACCAAACATCAGAGACCACCCATATGCAGGTAACAATGGGTAAAACTGCCTTCCAGGTTATAGCCTGCTACAGACCACCCTCACAAACACAAGAACCGCACTTGGCCTTCCTGAAAACATTTGGAAATATGTAGGTCTGTCCATACACCATTATATTGGGTGGGTTAAACTACCCAAACATAGAGTGGGAGCATGACTGTAGCTCCAACATCCTAGCCCACAGATTACTGGAATTTATATACCAATATGCTATGGAACAACTTGTTACCACTCACACAAGAGGGGAAAACATACTGAACCTGATCATCACCAACATGGGGACTCTATGCTCCAGACCAGAAGTGTATCCCTCACTGGTAAGATCAGACCATAAACTAATCTCACTGGATATTCACATCCCAAGGCCACCCCCTGCACAGAAGAATACAGTCAACAACTCATGTCAAGCATGTTCACACTCCTCATAAATGATGTGGAAATCTTAAAAGCCCCCAGGCCTGTTGAAAATATGGACCAGACTGCAGATACCTGTATAAAGGCATTCTATGGACACATTCAGGAATGCATGGATCATGCAATCCCAAATGAAAGCAAGACCCAATCCTCCAAAGGCAGACGTCCTGTGTGCTGGACACCAGCCATAAACAAACTATACAATAGAAGGATGAAGCTACTACATGATACAACAAACTCCCAAAATGTGAAGGCATCACTGATGAGTATTAGAAGACAACTACAAGCACCCATAAGATTGTCTAAGGCCATCTTTGAGAGAAGATTCCACAAGACACTGAGGATAATCACAAGGCTTTCTGTAGTTATGTTAGGAACCTGGGTGGTAATACCCAGATATGCTCAGAGGTAGTCCAAGATGTCAAACGAAATACCAAACACACAGACATTGCCAACATCCTAATGGACAGGTTCACTGCTACCTTCTCCCCCCCTCCAAATCAAAAGGGCAAATATTTCTCCCAGCAGAGTGCTGCCCCCCCTGACATCTCAGATGCTCAGGTAAGAGCTGCACTCTCCAAAGCAATAAACACTGCAGCAATGGGACCAGACAGTGTCCCAGGCTGTGTCCTACATGAACCCAAGAAGAGCTACACCCAGACATAACACTACTGTTCAATCCCAGCCTTACTACACGATGTGTGGCCAAAGAGTGGCGTACAGCAACAGTGGTCCCTCTACATTCAGGTGGTGCCTTAACAGATCCTGGACACTATTCGCCCCATACGTCTGAATAGCTTGGTCTGCAAAGCTGTGGCAAGGATCATCATGAACCTCATAAATATAGATATTGGGGACCTACAGACATGTCATCATACACAGTTTGGCTTTGTTAATGGCAGATCCTGCCTCTCAAACCTGTTTGATTTCTTTGAAACAGTCACCAAGGCCACTGTCAAGGGAAAAGTGGTCTACACAGCCTACCTGGACCTTGCATAAGCCTTTGATACAATACCCCACTTGTGCATTCTAGGGAAGATCACCAGTGTACATATTAACCCCTATGTCACTACAGATATTGCACAGTGGCTCAAGGGCAGAACACACATGGTTAGAATTGCTGGAGCCATGTCAGCCTCAAAACCAAAGTTACAAGTGGTGTCCCACAAGGCTCAGCCCTGGGATCTGTCTTGTTCAGTATATATTTATCAGAGGTACATGCCAACATGGAAGTACTGTGGCTGAGCAAGTCGCAGATGACTGCAAACCGGACGCCATAATCAACTCTCCAGCTAACACATGCATCCTCCAATAGAGCCTCTTGGAAACACACGACTTGTGCCACAGCCATGGCCTCAAGCTGAATGCCAAAAAGTGTATAGTCATCCCCTTTGTCAAAAACAAAGTGACCACAAAGTACCACAT
The DNA here is from genome assembly GCF_019279795.1 of Protopterus annectens. Lineage (NCBI taxonomy): Eukaryota > Metazoa > Chordata > Ceratodontiformes > Protopteridae > Protopterus > Protopterus annectens. The sequence goes on from NC_056737.1 coordinate 1,920,290,981, forward strand.
ATGTGTTAATCCATTAAGTGCAGACGAAGGAATTATGGACCTTGGGGTACACAAGTTGATAGCATTCTCTCATTTGACAACAACATGGCCAAAGTGGTTAGGAAAACATTCTATATAGGCCACATCATCATGAAGGCAGCTTGTCCTATGTATGTCAGTGCTGGGGTTCAGGTCCCTCATGTGCATAGCTCACTGTCATTCAGATTGTACAAGGTGCAGCATGTTCAGTGATTCCAGCTTGGACATGGCTTTCTACATCAGGCACAGCTTGCGTCTGGGTGGCCAGCATGGCAGTGTGTGGAGTTGCACTCTGTTTAATCAGGCAACACATTACATGTGTTCAAGCTCTTTGATACTCCTGGTGCGGTACTGTTGTGGACTTTACAGTTGATGGAGGTGTCTGCTGAGGTACACCCCACAGGGGCTGTTGTGGTCATTTGTAACGCTGATGAAGGATAACTGCAGAACCACAATGACCTCCCCTTATCTAGATGTCATAACCTTCATGATTAGGTTGGTATATGGATTGTTTCTGTTAACACTACAGCCACATGTTTGTCCAATGCAGGATATCTATCACCTTGTGTACCCAGGTCTGTCATTATATGTTAAGTATGTAATGGGTTAACACCTATGTGGTAATTGTTGGTCACTTACTGTATATCCACAGAGGTTGACTATACATTTTTCTCCATTTAACATGCTGACATGGCTATGGCACCGGTTGTCTGTTTCTATGTGGCCCTTTTGTGGGATGCTTGTGTCAGCTGGAGTGTCAGATATGTTAGGCGGTTTGTAGTCCTTTGCAAACATGTTCAGGCACAGTCCTTACATGTTGGCCTGTACCTATGGGGCATATATACCAGACGGGGAAGGTCCCAGGACCAAGCTTTGTGGGATACCTGTTATATGTGGTTTGTAGTCTGACATGGCTGCAGCATGTCTGACCATGTCAGTTCTGTCGTTGGTCTGGTTTGCAACCCCTCTAGTGGCATTGGGGTGTATACATAAGCTGGTGAGCATATCTATATTGAACACATAGGGTATTGTATGGAAGGCTTTGCAAGGTCCAGCTACACTGTGTGGACCACATTGCCCTCATCAGTGACCTCAATTACTGTTTCAACTGAGTCACACATGTTTAAGGGGGGGGTCTGCACTTCATAAACCCACACTGGGTAGGGTCGGGTGTCAATAGATCCCCAATATCATTATGTCTGCGGTACATGCTGATCCTTTCCATAGCTGTGCAGACCAAGCTTCTCAGGATTCTGTGGTGGTTGTTTTTAGTATCCATTCAGGCGACACTTTTCTTGAGAACAACCACTGTTGTTGTACACTGCTCTTTGGGTACATATCCTGTGGTAAGGCTGACATAATGTCAGGGAGGCAGCAGTCTGCTGGGAAAGATATTTTGCATTATGGGGGGGGGGGTTTGCACTGCACCTGTCAGGATGTATGTTGGCAATACGTGTGTGTGTTTGGTATGTTGTTTGTAATATTTGTGTGATCCAGAGCATATCCGAGGATTCACAACACGCTTACTACCATCAGTTGCAGCAGCCTTGGGGTTATCCTTAGTGTCCTGTACACTTTGTATCATAATAGGTTCATAGGTTCATACTAGGCTATCCACCCTAGGGCATTTGTAAGCCTAGCCACAGTGTGTGTGGCTTTTGCCACCCTTGCTATGTGAATATTATGGCCATTTATGATTTACTTAGCTGTGCCTCTGTCTGGACATGACACAGTAAAGACCCCCAGTGTACATCTACAATTATCCATCCATTTTGCTAACTTCCTGTTGAAGAGTGTCAGTGAGGGGCTCTGCCTAACATGTAGTGGTATTCTGTTCCAGGGTGTGGAGAGACTCAGGGTTAGGTATTTGTCCCTCCAGCACATCCTATTTGATTATGTGTTAAGGTTGACATGTCTGACTCACACAGTTCCGATGGCTTTGAGTTTTCTGGGGTGGAGCATGTCCATTACTTCTGTGTTGGACATGGACTTGTACAACAGACATACAATGCCTCTGTGTAGGCAGTATGTGACTGCATTCAGCTGTGGTGTCTACAGCCAGGCAGCATATGAGATATATTTGAGACCCTTTATGACTCTTGCTGAGGTACCTTTGAGGTCTTTCTAACTGCTGCAGGTGCCAGGTAATGTACATCCCAAATGAGGCATTGTATTACAATATGGTCTGATAGGGGAACAGTATAGGGGCACAATGACCTTTGTTGACGTAGATGTGAATCCTTTCATAATACAGTGTCCAATATAGACAGTCTTCCTAGACAAATTGGCGATGTGACTGTCACATAACAGGTGACTGTCCACTTGTGTCACTAGGTCCCTGATTACTCCTTCCAAGACATAATGGTTTACCACCTATGTGGTAATTTGTGTGTACCTTGTTTTGTATTTGGTGGTACATTCATACTGTCCACTGTCTTCAGGACAGTGGGGTGGGGTTCCTGTGTGTGAGAGTGTGGTCTGTAGCATGCTACAGACTGTACAGCAGTCTTGCCTATGGTTAGTTGCACATGGGTGGACTGCAATGACATAAGCATTGTTAGTTAACTGGACGTATGGGTGTCTGTGCTGAATATGGATACTCACCCTCCTTTTATGTTTTGTTACAGGTTTTGTGGCCATAACACATGATATGTGGTATTACCTGGTAGTGCTGGTGTGCTGTCACGAGGCTTGCAGCAGGTTTCTATCACTGGACAGACATCAATGTTCTCCATACTGGGGAGGGCCTCAGGAGCATGCATATTGAGGTTTACACATCTGGCATTGATCAGCATTACCCTTCTGTTTCTTTCCAGTTTTGTTTTCTATGGTGGTGGGTTGGTCTTTTCGGCCTTGCCTACAAAAGGATCTCTGTAGGTTGCTAAAGCCTTAGGCAATATCCAGACGCTCATGGGTAACAGGTGCAAGCCATCCCTGGAACAGCAGCATGTCTCACTATGGAGTCACCTATTACAACTGTATCAGGCATGTTGTTTCTCCTTCTGTCCTGTGACTGTTTGGCACACCAGCTTTGTGTACTATGTGTTACATGTGCTATGTCTGGAGGTTGTTTTATTGGGTGTCTGCTTTGGAGGCTTGTGTTGGTGTTGTGTGTTTGTAATTAGGGCCTCTGGGAATGTTTTTGTGTTTATGTGTTTGGTTTACAGTCGTTGTAGGTCTATGTGGGACTGGGTTTGTGGTGTATGTGGTTACCTTGTCCTTCTGACTAGTTTTGACAGTACTGATTTGGGGGTGCTCAGGCTCCGGTTTGGCTACCTGGTTGCATCTATCACATACATTTGTATTTATTGGGGTGAGTTGCTGTTGTGTGTGTACTTGGGACAGGTGTCACATTGCCACTGGATTCACAGATTCTACTTGTTTTGCCTGGCCTTAGTGGATTGTATGTGTGGACACATTTTATTGCCATACTAGTGATCACTGATTACTTCACCTTTTATGTTTGATCTATCATGTGGTAGCTTCCTCATTCTCTTCAATGGTTTAGTAATTGCTGGAGTCCAGCATGCCAGATGCCTGGGTGTATGGCATTGTGTCTTGCTGTTTGTGATTGCAGACTCCAAGCACTCTTGGCTGTGTTCATGGTATGCCTGTATAACATGTTCTGCAGTGTGTCCCATATTCTGGACCTGCACAAGGCTTTTCATGGATTCCACATTGGTTTGTAGGGGTGCAAGCTATGCTTTATACATGTGTTTCACTGTGGTAATTTGGCCAGGGATTGGGGTCGGGATGTGTAACTACAGTGTGATTACTCTATGGTCTGGTCTTATCAGTGAGGGATACACTTCTCATCTTGACATCCACTACACATATTTCTGATTATCACATCCAGTGTGCTTACCCCTCTTGTGGAAGTGTTACATTTTGCATGTCCATTTTTTTTGATGGATTCTGGGAAGTTGTCTACACTTCTGTCAGTGCTAGTATAATACAAAGAGTATAGTGACAAACATCTCAAAAGCTGACTTCACACTTCTTCGGACTGAGATGGTATCCGTTAAGCCCACTGGGCCAGTGGAAACCACAACACACAATGGTGACTCCTTCACAGATGCTTTCTACAGACATCTCGAAGAAAGCATGGACCATGCAATCACAAATAAAAACAAGACCCTCTCCACCAAGGGAAAGTGGCCTGTCTGGTGGACCCCAGCCATAAACAAACTGTATAACAGATGAAGGATACTAATGCAAGACAGAGCTACATATCCTAAAGGGAAGGCAGCTGTGATCAGCACTAGTAAAAAGCTACATTCTCTCATAAAGACATCCAAGGTCAACTTGGAGACATAAATCACCAAAGACAATGAAGATAACCACACTGCCTTCTTCAGTTATGTCAGAAACCTGGGTGGGAACCCTCAGATATGCTCAGAGTTGGTACACAACAACATATATTTCAGTGACCTGACAGATATTGGTAACATTCTGGCAGACAGGTTCAGTGCAATTTTCCCCCTCCCTCACCCCCAAAAGAAGATAGTTATCACAGCTGAATGTAACCTCACTGTCATCTCGGATGTCCATGTGAGAGCCGCACTCAGACTGACAAGTACACAGCATCAATGGGACCTGATGGTATCCCCAGTTGCATGCTATGTGAACTCCAGAAGGAGCCAAACCCGTATATACAAATGCTATTTAACCTTAGCCTTGCTACAGGATATGTACCTGAACACTGGCATACAGCAACAGTGGTCCCACTCCACAAAGGAGATGCCTCCACAGACCCTGGCAACTACCACCACACAAGCTTAACCAGCCTTGTCTGCAAAGCTATGGGAAGAGTCATTATGGAGCTCTTAAACAGAGACATTGGTGACCTACAGACCCTTGATCCCACCCAGTTCAGCTTTGTACAGGGCAGATCCTGCCTTTTGCACCTAGTTGACTATTTTGAAACTGTCAGTAGGGCCATTGATGAGGGCTATGCGGTCCACACAGCCTACCTGCGCTTGGCTAAGGTCTTTGACACAATACCCCACTCAGGCATCATAGACAAGCTCAACAGCTGAAATATAACACCATATGTCACAGGATAGGTTGCAAAATGGCTAAGAAATGGGACCCATAAAGTCGACATTGCAGGTGCCTTGTCAGATTCAAAGCCAGTCACAAGTGGTGTCCCACAAGGATCTGTCCTGGGACCCCTCTTATTTGGCATTTACTTTTCAGATGTGAAAGCAAACATAGGAGGGTTGTAGCTGACAAAGTTTGCAGATGACTGCAACCTAGGCACCATAGTGAATACATCAGCCGGCACACACATCCTACAGAATGCCGTCACAAAGACAGATAGCTGGTGCCGGTATCATGGCCTGAAACTGAATGCAACTGATGTGTAGTCATCCCCTTTGGGAGGAACGAAGTACCCACAAATCAGTACATAGACAGCAACCCACTGAGCACAGAAAACAAATCAGACACCTGGGGACACATGTAGATAGTGACGTCTCGTTTGACACCCATGTTGCCAAAGTGGTTAGAAAGACTTTCTATCTTGACCACCTTATCATGAAGGGTTTTCCATCCAGATTAAAGGAGGTCATTGTACCACTATACTTCTCCCTTATCAGGCCCATGATTGAATACAAAGCCCCATTTGGTATGTACCTCATCCAGCACTTGCAACAGCTGGAGAGACCCCAAAAGTACCTTACCAAGAAGATCAGGGGTCTACAACACATGTCATATGCTTCCAGACTAAAGGAAATCCAGCTTTATTCAGTAGCATACCGCATACTTACAGGTGACCTATGCCTGACATACAAGACCATGTCCAATCAGGATTTGGTGGACATGCTCCACTGCAAGCAATCCAAATCCACCAGAACCATGAGAGCTAAAGATTTGAAATTTAGCACATACATGTATAGGACATGCTGGAGGGACAGAGTCATAACTCAGAGGCTTCTCACACTCTAGCAGAGTATCCCAGTTCATGTTAGACAGAGTCCCTCACTGACTCTCTTCAAGAGAAATCTGGACAACTGGATGTGAGATTGTAGGTTTACCCCAGGGGTCCTCCCTGTGTCACTACTAGACAGAGGCACAGTCAAGTTATTCGATTACGTAAGGGGTCATAATGTGTCACTACTAAGTCAGAGGCACAATATTCGGAATCTATTCTGTACACTTATTACCACTATAAGGGGTGGCAATAGCCACATCACTATGGCTAGGCTTATAAATGCACTAGGGCAGATAGCCTAGTAGTAAACTATGAAACTATGAAACTATGGTGTATGTGTAGGTATTGTCAGTCAAGCAATATAATGTGGTTTGGGGGGCTTGATATCTTCCTGTATTCCAACATTTCTTGTCTATTTCGTCTAGCATGTCAAGGGATCAGTTGCTAGTGTCCTCTCCTGCTCAGCTGGTGAACCTGGGAATATTGAGGCAATGTTACAATTGCCTCATGTACACTGACAACCCTCTCCTTCTCCCACAAAACACAAATACATGCGAGAGATGCAACTATATAGCCAAACTGGAGGCTGAGCTCTCTCAACATAGGACTGGCAAGACCAGAGAGGAGGAGAAGGTAACCACACACACCACAAACCCAGTCTCACATAGCACTATCACAACTTCAAATCATACACATAAACACACAAAGACATACTCGGATGCTCTGATCAGAAATCTACCAAAACAGCAGAGGCCACCAAAGCAGACACCCAAACAACTGCCTCCACAGGGCACAGCACATGCAACACATAGACCACAGAGTCAGTGTGCCAAACAGTCACAGCCCTTAAGGCCAAAGACAGTGCCAGACACACTCGTCATAGGTGACTCCATAGTCAGACACACTGACGTCCCGCTCACCAGATTGAGTAAGGGGAAGGTCACAGTAAGCTGCCTATCGAGCACTGGAATCCACCACATAATGCAAGCACTCAAGTCACTCAACTGCAAGTACAAGTATGACTCAGTCATTGTCCATGCTGGTGTGAACGACCTGAGACGTACCTCCCTGGACTACATGAAAAGAGACATAGAGGAGCTCTCTGATTATGTAACCCAGGCAGGTATGACCCTGACCTTGAGCAGTATCCTACCTTCACCAAGAATTATGCCACAATACAGAGACAAGATGATCAGCTGTAATAATTGGCTTAAACTATGGTGTCAGTCAAAGGGCATCCAATGTCTGTCTGCCTGGGATGACATGCTGGACAAGCCATGCTGATTCGCAAGGGACGGCTTGCACCTGTCACCCCTGGGCTTCCGGATTTTGGCTAAGGCTCTTGCCACCCCCATTGTGCCTTTTTAGACAAGGCTCAGATTCTAAACCTACCACCCTAAAACACAAAAATGGAAAAAAACTAAGGGTAATGCTGCTCAATGCCAGAAGTCTCAACCTCAAGATGCACGCACTCGAAGCCCTTCTCAGTATAGAGAACATCGATGTCTGTGCTGTGACTGAAACCTGGTTCAAGGCTCCTGACAGCACACCGGCACTACCAGGTGTTACCTCATATCATGCTTTCCGGCCCCAAAATCCGGACAACACCAAGAAAGGAGGGTGGGTGTCCATATTCATCAAGTACACCCTCACCTCAAGGTTGGTGGCAATGCACGATGCATTAGAGACCATCCAGGTGCAATTAACTGTAGGCAAGACTGCTCTGCAGTTTGTAGCATGTTACAGGCCACCCTCTCAAACTCAGGAACCTCACACAGCTTTCCTGAAAACACTGGAGGGGATAAATGTATCTCCAAACACCATCATACTGGGTGATTTCAACTATCCAAATATAGACTGGGATCACTACTCAAGCCCCAGCACTCTAGCCCAAAGGTTCCTAGAGTTCATAAACTCAAATGCCATGGAACAACTAGTCACCATCCCCACAAGAGGAGACAACATACTAGATCTCATCATTACGAACATGGGGTCACAATGTTCAACACCAGAAGTATACCCATCATTGGTGAGATCAGATCATAAACTAATCTCACTGGAAGTCCACATCCCACCCCCACCCCAGATAAAAAAGACCACAGTGAAGAACTTCTCAAAAGCCGACTTCACACTTCTAAAGACTGGTGTGGTCTCTTTCAAGGCCCCCAAGCCAGCGGAAACCATTACCCAAGCTGCTGAATCACTTACAAATGCCTTCTACCAGCACCTCCAGGACTGCATGGATCAGGCAATCCCAAACAAAACAAAGACTCTTTGTACCAAAGGCAAGCATCCAGTCTGGTGGACCCCAGCCATAAACAAGCTCTACAACAAAAGGAAGGAGCTACTACAAGATAGAGCAAAATCCGTAGAAGGGAAGACACCCCTGCTCATTATAAGTACAAAACTGAGATCTCTCATAAAATCATCCAAGGCAAATTTTGAGAGAAAAATCGCTAAGGACTCAAAAGACAATCATAAGGCCTTTTTTAGCTATGTTAGAAACCTGGGAGGAAACTCCCAGATATGCTCAGAATTAGTTCAAAATGATGTAAAAATCACTGAACCTACAGACATTGCCAACATACTGGCTGACAGGTTCAGTGCAGATTTCTCCCCCCTCCCCCCCAAAAGGAGAGATATCTAATATCCACATAACGCAAGCACTCAGGTCTCTCCACATAACGCAAGCACTCAGGTCTCTCAACAGCAGGTACAAATACGACTCAGTCATTGTCCACGCTGGTGTAAACGACCTGAGACGTACCTCCTTGGACTACATGAAAAGAGACATTGAGGAGCTCTCTGATTATGTAGCCAAGGCAGGTATGACCCTGACCTTGAGCAGTATCCTACCTTCACCAAGAATGATGCCACAATACAGAGATAAGATGATCAGCTTTAATAATTGGCTTAAACTCTGGTGTCATTCAAAGGGGATCCAATGTCTGTCTGCCTGGGATGACATGCTGGACAAGCCACGCTGCTTCAAGGGCGGCTTGCACCTGTCACCCTGGGATTCGGATATTGGCAAAGGCTCTTGCCACCCCATAGTGCCTTTTTAGGCAAGGCTCAAATTCTAAACCTACCACCCTAGAACACAAAAAGGAAAAAACTAAGGGTAATGCTGCTCAATGCCAGAAGTCTAAATCTCAAAATGCACTTTTCGAGGCCCTTCTCAGTATGGAGAACATCAATGTCTGTGCTGTGACAGAAACCTGGTTCAAGGCTCCTGAGAGCACCCCAGCACTATCAGGTTTTACCTCATATCATGCGTTCCGGCCCCAAAATCCGGACAATACCAAGAAAGGAGGGGGGGTATCCATATTCATCAAGGACACCCACACCTCAAGACTGGTGGCAACGCACGATGCATCGGAGACCATCCAGGTTCAATTAACCATAGGCAAGACTGCTCTGCAAATTGTAGCATGTTACAGGCCTCCCTCACAAACTCAGGAACCTCACATGGCCTTCCTGAAAACACTGGAGGGGATAAATGTATCACCAAACACCATCATACTAGGTGACTTCAATTACCCTAATATAGACTGGGAACACTACTCAAGCCCAAACACCCTAGCCCAAAAGTTCCTGGAATTCATAAACTCAAATGCCATGGAACAACTAGTTACCATCCCCACAAGAGGAGAAAACATACTTGATCTCATCATCACGAACATGGGAGCACAATGTTCAACACCGGAAGTATACCCCTCACTGGTGAGATCAGATCATAAACTAATCTCACTGGAGGTCCTCATCCCACCCCCACCTGAAATAAAAAAGACCACAGTAAAGAACTTCTCGAAAGCCGACTTCACACTTCTAAAGACTAGTGTGGTCTCCTTTAAGGCCCCCGAGCCGGCGGAAAACAGTACTCAAGCCGCTGAATCAGTTGCTGTTTTATTTCGTGGTGGTTCCAGTGTTTTCCTTATTTATTATCCTCGCTGTTCCACTGGGTTCCTTTGGATGGTCGTGCTGAGTTTTGCCTAACATAGAATTGGATTATAACCCTGGTCTCGCAGGCAACCTGGAAAACTGGAATGATATTTTTTACCAACAAGAGAACTCTCTTCTTAATCTTGTTGAACAAGGTACTGTTGTTTCTTCCTTAACTTCGGAAACGGAGAATCTGCAAGTGTTTTATGACCAGCTAAGATCATTGGAGAACAACCTATACAAGCTCTATCGGCTAATTTGGCAGAGGAAACACCTTGAGGCATGCCTCCACTTCGGTGTTTGTTCCGGGTGCGTGTCCTCTGCATGCGAGCTCTGAGAGATACATCGGACCCTACTACGAAGGTGGCAGATGCTTAATATGGAACTTGGCAACAACTATATTCATCTACTCATCGACTACTTTAAACCATTGGAGGAAGAGTTGATCAATAAGGTAGAAGGTGAGCATAAAATGATTACTCAGTGCCATAAAAGTGATTATTGTATGCAGAGATTGAACAGTATGCTGAGACAATTGACTCTATATAGCAATAAGCTAGAGCAAACGAAGCTAAGGAAGCTCAAAAGAGATCGTAATGATTTCCAGCTTGGTCATATTTTTATGTGGCCGAGGACTAATGACAATATAACGACTGTAGACAGTAATGAGCAGATGACTGTTGGCCCGCTTACTGTTTCCAGCATGACCGTTGCTCCTGACAATTTGCCTGATATTCCACCTAATAATAATACTCCTGCCTCCAGTAGTACAACAGATGAGGTTGCTACTCCTGCTCTTACTATTCCATGTAACCAAGAAGCCCTAAGAGCGACAGTGAATACAGGGGCGAGACCTAAGAACAGTGGACAGACTATGAATTTTACTCCAGGGTCAACAGTGGCGCCAAACCTAAATTTTCCCTTACCTTACAAACACAGGCGCTGAGCCCACAAGCAGAGGAGGGAAAAAAAGTCATCGGGCGACAACCGCGAATCGAGAAGGAAAAAGAATTGAATAATTTGTTTTTTAATTTATCTTCTAAAGTATTCTCGGACATTGAATGTGCTGTACTAAATAGAGGACTTTCCTTTATACCCTCCCGAGGGAGCTGTTTGTCTGACACCATGATTATGTTAAGAAAGTTCACTAGAAAGCTAGCCCTTAAATGTCTATTTAATGACATTGATGATGTAGGTACATCTTATAATACTAGGACATTAAAAAGAAAGAGCACTTTTGTACCGCATATCTCTGGTAACATTGAGTATTTCCAGAAAGCTTGTGAGCATGATTTATATCTGTTCTACAAAGGTGGGATACGTAAGAGATTATTTGTTAACTTAAATATGGACGAAAAAGGGGCGTTGGATAATATGGCTAATAATGCAAACTTGGTTTTTAGACCGGCCGATAAGGGGGGGGGGAATAGTCGCCATGGATACAGCATTTTATACTGATTTGATGAATAATATGTTGAAAGATGATGCAGCTTACTCTGAGTTAAACAAGACAGATGTGAGCTCAATAGTGAGAAATGTGCATGATACTTTTTACGATCTCCTGATGACAAGATGTATTGACAAAGACCTGTATGATTACTTAGTGATTGAATCCCCTTTAATTCCTCTCATAAAAGGGCTTCCCAAGATGCATAAAGGTCTAACTCCTCCACCTTTACGACCTATTGTATCTGGGAGGTTATGGGTCACGGAGAACGCTTCCCATTATGTTCAGTTGAAGCCAGGTCCCTTGATAGGTCTTATTCCCACTATTTTGAAAAATTCCTTTGAGTTATTAAATGACCTGGATAATGTTACCCTACTTGATAATATAAGACCTGATACGTTGATGGTCACCTTAGACATTAAGAACTTATTTACCAGCATCCCCAATGATTTTGGAATAGATGCTGTTAGAGACTGTTTGATTGAGTTAAGTGACCTAGACCATACGGATCAGTTAACTGTATGCTCTCTCCTAGACTTGATCTTGACCAATAATGTCTTCCTATTCCACAATAGGATATATAGGCAAACATGGGGGGGTGGCCATGGGCACCCCCTGTGCTAATGCCTATGCCAATCTTGCTGTTTACATATGGGAGAAGACCTATGTCTTTAATGACTACAATTTTACAACTAATGTCATCTTTTATAGACGTTATGTCGATGATATACTTCTTTTCTGGAATGGAGGGGTTGAATCCCTGAATAAGTTCGTTGAGTATCTGAACTCGACTACAACTTTTTTGAAATTTACCCATGAACACTCCTTTACTCAGGTTAATTACCTGGATGTCACCATCTATAAGAGTTTCCTCAATGAGATTACTACGTCCTTGTATAGGAAACCATGCTGGAGGAATAGCATACTCCACTTCGGGAGTATGCATCCCAGATATGTCTTTCCTAATGTAGTTAATAACCAAATGTCAAGAATCAGGAAACTGTGTAATATTGATAACAAAAAAGAGGATTTGTTGGATTTTCAGGCTGAATGTTTTTTAGACAGGGGTTATCCCTCCCAATTGGTATCAGGATATAAGTATGATCCCTCCCAGCAGGATAGCGGATCATCACACAATAGTCGAATAAAGAGGCATGTAACCTATGTGAATAGGACTAGGACTGATAATAGAGTATATTTTGACATCAAATATACAAATGACGTTCAGTATATCAGGGACATTATTCAAGGAAATTGGAAACTACTTACCATGGACAACGACTTGTTGAAAATAGTTGGTAATAAACCTAGCTTCAGGTATAATAATTGCTATAACCTAAAAAGGTTATTGTAAGGACAATATCCAGATAAACACACTGGATATAAGAACTAATATTAAACAAGGAACCTACCCATGTAGGAAGTGTTGTATCTGTAAATTTATTGTTACTGATCAAAGTTTTGAGCGTATGGACTTGGGTCTGGTTTTCAAACCCAGCTTCTACGCTACATGTGAGACAACAAATGTAATATATTTGGCTAGTTGTGATAGCTGTGAGGCTTACTATGTGGGTATGACCACACGCAGACTCAAGGATAGAATATACAACCATGTCTACGACATTAGGAAGGCCAATGTTAGTAATCCTTTAGCCAAACACTGCCAGACTCATCAGAAACACATTTTTAAGTTTAGAGTTTTACAGATACAACACCCAAATAGAAGAGAAGGTGACTCCATAGGATCCCTTGAGCTCAATGAGCTAAAATGGATCTTGTCCCTTAGAGCCCACATAGAACCAGGACTCAACACAGCAGTCAGTATTAGACCAGCACTTCTATAATAGATGGGGGCCATTTGTTACTCCATTTGACTCAGGACATTTATTTTCATTGTTTCAGTCCTTTTACCTTCTCTTTCCTTCTTTACTTTTCATCCTTTTTTCCTATCACATCTTTCCCCTTCCTTCCTTGTATTCCCTTTTTTCCCTCCCCTTTTCTTTTCACATTTTTCTTTTCTTTTTCAGTTTATTCAGGATGGGTTCAATATGTATTTTAATACAGGATTTATTGCACTTTTATACATCTTTATATTGCATTTCCTGGTGACTTGTCATAGTGACAGAATGACTGATATTTATTAGCTATGATTAGGATACATCTCTTAATATAATAAAGTGGAGACATGATAGCACACCTTCACTAAGCCCTTATGTCTTGGAGATTTGCATCTAGCAGATAGTATTGTGGTGTTTTATAGCAACTGACACCTAGGTGTCAGTATTTTAACATTGCCTAATTTGGTCAAGACTTCCTATTTAGTTAATATAATATGTTAATTGTCGATTTTTATTGTTTAATTGTTTTATTATCATGTGATTTACAGAGTATATAAGGATGGAGAGAAGTTATGTTATTTGTAACCTGATGAAGCGACGCGTTTGTGATGTGGAAAGCTGCGTTTTTCTACTAATTAAATCAGTTGCTGTTTTATTTCGTGGTGGTTCCAGTGTTTTCCTTATTTATTTATTTACAAGCCGCTGAATCACTTACAAATGCCTTCTACCAGCACCTGCAGGACTGCATGGATAAGGCAATCCCAAGCAAAACAAAGACTCTTTGTACCAAAGGCAAGCGTCCAGACTGGTGGACCCCAGCCATAAACAAACTCTACAACAAAAGGAGGAAGCTACTACAAGATAGAGCAAAATCCTTAAAAGGTAAGACACCTTTGATCACTATAAGTAAAAAACTAAGAGCTCTCATAAAATCATCCAAAGCAAATTTTGAGAGAAAAATAGCTAAAGACTCAAAAGACAATCATAAGGCCTTCTTTAGCTATGTTAGAAACCTGGGAGGAAACTCCCAGATATGCTCAGAACTAGTTCAAAATGATGTGAAGATTACTGATCCTACAGACATTGCCAACATACTGGCTGACAGGTTCAGTGCAAACTTCTCCCCCCCTCCCCCCCAAAAGGAGAGATATCTATACCAAACGACTGCAGCCCCCCAAACATCTCTAACGCCCAAGTGAGGACTGCTCTCTCCAAAGCAAAAAACACAGCATCCATGGGACCTGATGGTGTCCCGGCTGTGTGCTCCACGAACTCAATGAGGAATTAAACCCACAGCTAGGACAGCTGTTTAATCATAGTCTCACCTCTGGATATGTACCCAGGGAGTGGCGCACTGCAACTGTGGTCCCACTTCACAAAGGCGGTGCCTCCACCGACCCTGGAAATTACTGGCCCATTAGCTTGACAAGCCTTATCTGCAAAGCCATGGAGAGGATCATAATGGACCTCATAAATAAAGACATAGGAATTTGCAGACTTTGGATCCAACCCAGTTTGGCTTTGTCAAAGGCAGATCATGCCTTTTAAACTTGGTTGACTTTTTCGAAACAGTCACCAAAGCCATTGATGAGGGAAAGGCAGTCCATACAGCCTACCTCAATCTGGTGAAGGCCTTGATACAATATCCCACTCGGGTATCATTGAAAAACTCATCAGCTTAAATGTTAACCCATACATCACAAGATGGGTTGCAAACTGGCTGAGTGACAGAACCCACAGGGTCAGAGTTGCTGGCGCCATGTCAGACTCAAAGCCTGTCACAAGTGGTGTCCCACAGGGCTCAGTCCTGGGCCCACTCTTGTTTGGCATCTACTTTTCAAGTACAAGCAAACACAGGAGGGTTATGGCTGACAAAGTTTGCAGATGACTGCAAACTGGGCCATAGTCGAAAACACATCTGACACAGATATCCTTCAGAAGGGTCTCACAGAAACAGATAACTGGTGCCAGAGCCATGGCCTAAAGTTAAATGCCAAAAAATGCATAGTCATACCCTTCGGGAAAAACAAGGTTACCCCTAGCTACCATATAGGTGGCAACCCACTGAGCACAGAAGAAGTTATCAGGGACCTGGGGACCCAGGTTGACAGTAGCCTGTCATTCGACACCCATGTAGCTAAAGTAGTTAGGAAGACCTTCTACATTGCCCACCTTATCATGAAGGGATTCACATCTAGATCAAGGGAGGTCATAGTCTCCCTATACTCATCACTCATCAGACCAATGATTGAGTACAATGCCCCATTGAATGTATCTGACCCGACACTTGCAGCAGCTGGAGAGGCCACAAAGTTCCTCACCAAAAGGATAAAGGGTCTCAAAAACCTGGCCTATGCTGCCCGACTGAAAGAACGCCGGCTCTATTCAGTCGCACACTTGCTCAGAGGTGACCTCTGCCTGACATACAAGGCCATGTCAAACCCAGATTTGATGAATATGCTTCACCTCAAAAATCTAGATCCGTCAGAGCCACAAGGGCGGAGACTTAAACCTCGACACGACTATTAATAGGGCGTGCTGGAGGGATAGATTCATCACCCAAAGACTCCCTATGCTGTGGAACAAAATCCCGGTATATGTGAGGCAGAGCACCTCGCTGGCCTTGTTCAAGAGAAATCTTGACCAATGGATGGGAGATCGCAGATATACCCCAGGGATTACCTCAGTGTCACTACTAGACAGAGGCACAGCAAAATAATGGGTATAGTTCCCCATACTAAAGGGGTGGCGTAAGCCACAAAACTATGGGCTAGGCTTGTAAATGCCCTCAGGCAGATAGCCTAGTATGAACCTATGAACCTATACTAGAGGATTGTAGCCCCCCAAACATCTCAAATGCTCAGGTGAGAACTGCACTATCCAAGGTGAAAAACACAGCATCCATGGGACCTGATGGTGTCCCCGGTTGTGTGCTCCACGAACTCAATGAGGAATTAAACCCGCAGTTAGGGCAGCTGTTTAATCTTAGCCTCACCTCAGGATATGTACCCAAGGAGTGGCGTACGGCAACGGTGGTCCCACTTCACAAAGGAGGTGCCTCCACCAACCCCAGAAACTACCGTCCCATCAGCTTGACAAGCCTGGTCTGCAAAACTATGGAGAGGATCATAATGGAACTCATAAATGAGGACATAGGGGACTCGCAGACTTTGGATCCAACCCAGTTTGGCTTTGTCAAGGGCAGATCATGCCTTTTAAACTTGGTTGACTTTTTCGAAACAGTCACCAAGGCCATTGACGAGGGCAAGGCAGTCCACAACTCGGGTATCATTGAAAAACTCACCAGCTTAAATGTAAACCCATACGTCACAAGATGGGTTGCAAACTGGCTAAGGGACAGAACCTACAGGGTCAGAGTTGCTAGCGCCATGTCACACTCCAAGCCTGTCACAAGTGGTGTCCCACAGGGCTCAGTCCTGGGCCCACTTTTGTTCGGCATCTACCTTTCAGAAGTACAAGCAGACACAGGAGGATTATGGCTGACAAAGTTTGCAGATGACTGCAAACTGGGAACCACAGTTGAAAACCCATCTGACACAGACATCCTTCAGAAGGGTCTCATAGAAACGGATAACTGGTGCCAGAGCCAAAGCCTAAAGTTAAACGCTAAACAATGCATAGTCATACCCTTTGGGAAAAACAAGGTTACTCCTAGTTACCATATAGGTGGCAATCCACTAAGCACAGAAGAGGTTATCAGGGATCTGGGCACCCAGGTTGACAGTAACCTTTCATTTGACACTCACGTTGCCAAAGTAGTTAGGAAGACCTTCTACATTGCCCACCTGATCATGCAGGGATTCACATCTAGATCAAGGGGGGTCATTGTTCCCCTGTACTCATCACTCATCAGACCAATGATTGAGTACAATGCCCCATTCGGAATGTATCTGACCCAACACCTGCAGCAAATGGAAAGGCCCCAGAAATTCCTCACCAGAAGGATAAAGGGTCTCAAAAATATGTCTTATGCTGCCCGACTGAAGGAACTCCAGCTCTATTCAGTCGCTTACCATCTGCTCAGAGGTGACCTGTGCCTGACATACAAGGCCATGTCCAACCCGGGATTAATGAACATGCTTCACCTCAAAACCTCTAAATCCATCAGAAGTACAGGGGCAAGAGACTTAAACCTCAACACGGCTATTAATAGGACGTGCTGGAGGGACAGATTCATCACCCAGAGACTCCCTATGCTGTGGAACAACATCCCGGTACATGTGGGGCAGAGCACCTCGCTGGCTTTGTTCAAGGGAAATCTTGACCAATGGATGGGAGATCGCAGGCATACCCCAGGGATAACCTCGGTGTCACTGCTTAACAGAGGCACAGCAAAATAATGGGCATATTATCCTTCAAACTAAAGGGGTGCGGAAGCCACAAAACTCTGGGCTAGGCTTATAAATGCCCAAGGGCAGATAGCCTAGTATGAACCTATGAACATAAGCCTGGTGCGGTTCCTGCTATTAGGACAGTGGTCTGCAGCAAGCTATATAGTAGTAGACAGTTTTAGCCATTGGTATTTGACCATGGCTAATCCATGTTGCTTCTTGTTGTGGTACCAACTTGGGGGTGTGGTTATCCATGACATTTATTGCTAGTCACCCTCGTTTTGTAGCTTGTTCCATGTTTTTGCACATGTACATCACTGTATGAGGTGTGACCTGGTAGTGTTAGGGTGCTGATGTGGGCTTTGACCCAGTTTTCTTTTACAGCACTGATATCTACATTCTCTATACTGTGTGCGTTTACACTGCACGCATCTTGCTGTTTATACTTCTGGCATTGGGTAACATTACATCTAGGTTCCTATCCCTTGTGGTACCTATGAAGGTGGGTTTGTGTTTTTGTGGTTTATGATTGGTGAGGGTGGATGTTAGTCAGGGTCCTCAGGTGTGCATATGGTACATGGTGTTACATTACTTAACACATGGCATTGATGCCTCAGGTGGTGCTGCAGGGCTGCCTCTGTCGGACGCACATACTACACTCCCTGTACATGTTTGGAAGCAGCTTGTGTCATGTTAGGCATCCCTTTTACTATATGAGTGAGTCGGAGGGGGTATCAGTCCCAGTGTTCCTACTGAGCCAGTGTATGTGCTATGCGTTGCCTCTTTGCCAAGGCCAGGGCATACTGGGCATGCCTCCTTCTGCCTACTGGGGCAAGGTCAGGTTGTTCCTCCTCCGAGTCACCCTCTGCCTGTGGTGACCTTGGCAATGGTGGGGGTATGTTTGGTCCTGCTGCAGCTGTTTCCGCAGGATCATATTATGTAGCATAGCACATATCATGATCATTTGGGTACATGTAGTTGGTGTGTACTGCAAGGCTCCACCAGATGTGTCCAGACACCGGAACCGTGACTTGAGCAGCCCAAACACACGCTCTATGACATTATGTGTTTGTGCGTGTGCCTCATTATGGCGTTCCTGTTCGGGTGTGTGTGCATTTCTGATGGGTGTCATCAGCCACGGCTCAAGTGCATAACCTGCATCCGCCACTAGGTGTCCGTGTGGGAAGTCCCCACTGGCAAATGATTGGTACAGCTGCGTCAGATGCCAGATGTGGGAATCGTGGTAGCTCCCAGGGCAGCCAGCACACACATTCATTATTAAGCCCTGGGCATCACACACGACCTGGCAGTTGATGGAGGGGAATCCCTTGTGGTTAATATAGGCTCTACCCTGCTCACCGGCTGGTGCTTTGATGCATATGTGCGTGCAGTCTATTGCACCCAGTACCTCAGGGTATCCCGCTATTTGCTGGAAGAGACGCATATTGCTGGCCAATACCTCACGGGCATTGGGGAAATATACATGATCACCGACATGTGCTGACATGGCATCCAGGAACTGGTGCAGTACCCTGGAGGCTGATGCCTGTGATATCCCCATCATATCACCAGTTGGTCTCTGGAAGGTACCTGTTGCTAGTATTCTTAGGCCAACACATACCTTGGTTTCCACTGGGATGGGTTCCCCTCTGTTGGTTCTGTGTGTGAGGCGTGGCCTGCACAGCTCAACAATTTGCTGCAGAAGGTCTCTGTCCACTCTGTAGCGCTCTACTATCTCCAGCTCATGTAACCCATGGTAGGTGACCCTGGGCCTGTATACTCTCCTCCTTCTCCTCACTCTGGGTTGTCTGTCAGCATCTGCATTGTCACCACCCTCAGCAATTCGCCTATGCCTGATTATGACAGCTATGGCAGCCCCTAGCATTTCTGCTCTGAGTTCAGCTTTTTTCAGTTTTCAATTCTGATAGCTTACTCCTTTCTTGCAGTATCTCTTGTGAGAAATACCCTGCACTGCTGTTTGCAGTGTTTTAAGTGCTGGGTTGGGCTTCTAGTCTGCCTGTGTAATTGCCTGCTTCCAATTGTTTCCACCAATTAACTCCAGCAGTATCCTCTGGCAGCTTCCCTGTAATCTGGTTGTTTCCTTTTTCCTCACTGTTTCCTCAGGGGGAGCAATGTGCACACCAGCTTAAGCACGCTCACAGTTACTTAAATGCGCACACACATCCTTACACGGTGTTACACGCGCGCACACATCCTTACACGGTGTGAACTCAGCTAATTCATGTTAAAACACGCGCACACAGCCTTACACACGTGCACGCCCACGCAAACCATTGTAAATGGTTTGCAACACGCTCCCACATGTTGAACCTGCCTTACACGCGCGCATGCACGTATATCAAGAAAGTTTGAGGGTAGGGATAGTGTGCACCTTCTATTTCTTGACTTTCCTAGTGTTCTGTTGGGACACACCTCTCTCCCTGCTGTCTGTCTGTCATCTGTCACATTACATTGCCCTCCAATCTGATACATTTATTTCTATCATTCCCCCCCCCCATGATGTCACCTACCTCTTACTCTGTTCCTCCCCCTTCTATAACTCTTACACTACTCAGAAAGTGCTCATTACCTATGTGGCAGTGTGATTCAGTATTGTAACTCTCATTTACATAGGATTACCTAGTAATGCTTAGTTACATTTCTTACACGGAGCTTCCCCCCCCTTGGCAACCACTACACGGAGGCCATATTGTTTTTGGTCTGCTAGTCCCTGCATTGTCACTCCATGTAATACATTGAATCCACAATTGTGGGCTTATAAGCTTCGGTTTTCAGTTTTAGGCAGTGCACCCCGTTTGCGCGGGTGTGCGCTGCAGTTACACATGGAAATCCCACGAAAAAAAAAAGTTATTTAAAATGCTTCTGCAACACTTTTTAATGCCAATGGCCACATATTTGGCCATTGGCATGCTAAATGAAACATATGCACCCTTTATTTGGAGCTGACATAGCTCTGTTGTCAATTTTGCAGAAATGTACTCAGTTGTCAGCTGAGTACATTTCTGCAGCTAACACGTCCGTTACACGGACTGGTTTAGGCTTCTTGGATCACTCAAATACCTCATTTGCATATCTTTGAGCTGCAAATGAGGTATTGAGCATTTCCATGCCCAGTCCATGTAAGAGACGTGTTAGCTGTCTCTTACACGGAGGTTTGGGCTGTTCCTGGATCGGGAGGCTTACACGGAGGCTTACACTACTCTTGAACTCCGTGTAAGCCTTCGTGAATCCTGCCCAATGAGTATCACAATATCAAAAACTCCTAAAACATTAGAAGATCATGTCCCAAAACACCTAAACCAGTAAAACACTTCAATTATTTATCATGTCCTAAGCATTTGCAGGGGGGCTCTGTCCCCACACCCCCTGCTAATTATATATACCAACTCCAAGTCTGCACTACACTGAAGAATAGGGTAAACTACTCATACAGCATTTAAGCTCTACATAACACTTACAGCTTTACCTGTGCATCTAACACTACATACATACTTAGAATAACCACCGTTTTCTCACTTAAATTCTTTCTTATCTACCTAACACATACCTGTAAAATATTTAAGTTCTTCTTCTTCTTTCAACTGTACATTTCCAAAAACTTTAATAGCAACACCATCACGTAGCAAAGAAACATCCACCATATTGATTTTCATGTACCTTAAAATTTTAGAGAGACAACGCACTATTTCAGCACAGACCACTGAACTAGCCCAATACACCTTGCCGCTCTGATACTTGATCTTTTTAACTTTCGGTAATATAAGCTTACAACGTTATGGTCCTGATAATTTGAAGTTCGGAGATATATTAATACATATATATATGTGTGTGTGTGTGTGTGTGTGTGTGTGTGTGTGTATATATATATATATATATATATATATATATATATATATATATATATGTACACACACACACACAGACAATTTACAAGCTTATCTGCTCACCTACTGGAATCATACCTCTCATATGTACCTCACTATGAGGAACATTCTTCACTCTAGGGCTTAAAATGTTCATGTTCCTCACAGTTCCATACTGAGTCTCTCACATATTCATTATTATGATTTTTCATCTTATATCTATGTTAAGCAGTACCAAATTATATTCAATTATACAAGTATAAAGTAACATATTTTGGTACTTACGTATTATTGCAACCACATTTTTGCGGTAATGCTGGTTGCTTCTGTTTAGGTGAAGAAATAGTAATAAACTTTTATAAAGTTTAAGAACATGTTTTCTGTAATGTTTTTAAGTTTTAGGAATGTTTGCCATTCAAACCGCTGAGAAAATAAGTGTTGAAAATACGTTTCGCGTTTTATCGCTAGCAAGTCATGTCAGTTAAGCATACTACTTCATATGCATTCCTTTTCTCGTGCCATCAAATGTTGTCAAAGCAATCCACATCTTCTCTGCTTTGTACGCAGAAAAGCATTACAACACCAACTAAACAATCCATATCTCTATAGCCGTAACACATACTGAAATCAATGCAATTAAAACAGACATTGCACTAAAAAGAGAAACATCAGTACATAAAAGCAAAGCAGTACTGTCCACTTATACCAACGTTTACTAAAGTATGTTTCCTTTTTCCTAACAACCTTTCATTATATTGTTTGAAAAAGTTTAATCATTAAATACTTTACCTAAATTACTTTGCATGTGCCCTGTTTTTTTCTTTTCAACTAAAACATTCAGTTAAAATAAGGTAAACGTGAAGAATAATCCTTTTGACTTGTGTCTCATTTCTTCTTTTAAGTAATAAGTCCAAAAATAACAAGGTAAAGCTGAAAAATAAATCTCAGGAAAGCTCCTCACATCGTACGTTAAGTCCCACAGTCTTTCAGGCCAGCATATGTACACATACAACCATTGTTATCGCTGAATTAAACGCTCAACGTCTTTACACCACGCTACCCACAACTCTTAAAATTGTACATGCTAATCATTTATAAAAAGCACCACCAATATCCCAGCACACTATAACAGTTTACCCTTCCCTCTTACACTTCATTTTTGTTATTAAAGTAAATGTCAAAAACATATACCGTAGCGCAAAATGTGGTTGTGATAATACGTAAGTACCCATATTTTAAACATTCTGTGAGCTTCCTAGTTGAAGTTGATGGTAAGTGTTCCACATTTTGCCCATTTGTGCACATTATGAGAGACACTATTTATCATTTTGGAGATGGAAGGTTGAGAGTTACAACTGGAATGCTTTTGAGATATGGAAGAAAAATAAAGAATTCTGAGAAAGCTTGTGCGAACAGAGAGGACATACCAAAATTCGCTTATGACTTCACCACCCCTGACCCTGATGCAGCAGTAGCAAGTTTCAATAAGGAATTCTAGACCCATTTAGAAAATGAATAGAGTTAATAGTTCCTACCAGAACTAAGTATAATAGGGAATACACAAATAAACTATCCCAGTATTACACCAGCATAAATAAACCCTACAAAAAAAGAACTCCTTAAATTTATTCAAGCAGTTCTAAAACTCCTTTTATTTATTTATTTACTGCATTTGTTTACCGGGAAAGTCCACTGGGCCTAAAAGAGCCCATTTTCAGTAGAGGCCCAGAGAAAAAAGCTCTGACAAGAACATAGATAGAGAAAATATTAAACATTAATTGGTACAAAAGTAGACACAGTGTTACACATAGTGATTGCAGTAGTACATACATAATATATACATAAAAGTAGGAATTTTGTTGGTTGCCATATGAATTTAATCAAAGATGCATAAACAGAGATATATTACTCAGCATTACTGTACCAGTATCAACAAGTGATGAAAAATAATTATGGAGAAAATATCATCAGTCAGCAGTAGCAAAAAAAGCAAAGGACTTTAGTTATCATATAAGGAGAAGGAAGAGGTTAGATTACAGAGCAGATGCATAGACAGAAAAAGTTGAGATGATTTTTCAGTATTTGTTTGAAGGTGGTGGTTCTGCCTGTCTTTCTTATAGAAGGTGGAAGAGAGTTCCATAGTTTGGTGACAGTGAAGGAGTTGACCAGCAGGTAAGGTGGGCTTTTCTACTTTTAGAAGTAGATGATTTTCATATCTTAATTACCTGCTGCGTTGGTATTGAGCAGGCAGTGTCGAGACAGCAGGACAGTCTGTGGGTCTGTAGATTATTTTAAGTGCTGTAATTAGTTGGGTGAATGAGAGATGGTGGGAGAGTTCCAGCCAGCGTAATTGTTTCAGTGAGTTACATTGGTGGGATGAGAATATGGTCTTGGTTGCAAATTTGGCTATTGCGTTGTAACACATTTCAAGTGTGGATCTTGCAAAACTTTGGATATTAGTGAGGAGAGGGATGCCATAAAGGAGTGAGGGTAATAAAAAGGTGGTTGCAAGGGTTTGTCTAGCTGAGAAGCTAAGAAAGTGTTGGTGTCTGTAGAGCATACTGAGCTTTTGGTGTGTTTTTTTGATGTTATTGTTTATGTGTAGGTCAAAGTTAAGGTTTTCATATATAATAATACCTAGTAGTTTACTGTGTGGGATAACTTCTATAGCGGTATTGTCTTGGGCTTGAATAGTGAAGAGTTTTTTTTTATCTAGGGAAGTGATTTTCTTAGAGGTAAAAAGTGCTAGTTTATTTATTTTCAGATTTGGGGCAAGATGATTGTTGAGCATACAAGTTTTAGTAGAGGTGAGGGCATTCTGGGTGATTTGGTGGAGTTCAGAACTGGAATTTGCAGTGCATATTATTGTAGAGTCGTCAGCATACTGGATTAGTGAGCATTGTGGGAGAGTGGAGTGAAAGTTGTTAATAAAGATGCTAAATAAGAGTGGACCAAGTATGGAGCCTTGGGGTATCCCTGTGGAAGTATTGAGAAAGGGAGAGTAAGATTGTTACCATTTGGTGGATTGCTGCCTATTGGAGAGATAGGTATTGAACCATTGTAGGGTAGGTGGGGAAATTTGGAGGGTGGATAGTCTGGAGAGGAAGATGGTGTGGGAAATGGTATCAAAAGCTTTGGAGGTCTAGGAAAAGAGATGTGATTAATTTGCCAGAATCACATGCCCAGTTAACTGTATCAAGGAGGGCAGTAGCAGTGCTGTGTCCTGGTCTGAAACCATGCTGATTGGGTGATAGAATTTGGTTTTCAAGCAGGTGGTTGAGGAGTTGGGCATATATGCATTTTTCCAGTATTTTAGAGAGGGGTGAAAAAACTGCTGTGGACCAAAAGTTTGTAGTGTCTGTGTTGGTACTGTCTTTGTGTAAGGGGAGAATGTATGCTTTTTTCCAGATGTCTGACTAGGGATTCTTTAATCAATCTGTTAATGGCTATACTGATGGGATAAGCTACAGAGTTTGCAGCTAGCTGCAGGAAGTGTGGGGGTAGATTGTCAGGGGACGGAGTACACACTTTTAGCTTCAGTAAAAGTTTTTTATTGTGGCGGTGGGTATGGGGGAGAATCTTATGTTGGAGTTGAGGGTAGGATTGTTTTCTGGAATGATTTGGTCATTGGCTGTCTTAGTGGTGGTGGTGGTGCTAACTGTAGGAAAGGTGGTGGTTAGGTTAGCTATGGTGTCAATGAAGTAGAAATTGAAGAGGGTGGCAAGTTCAGTGGGGGATTTGTCTGGGTCAGGGGATGGGTTGCTTTGAGAGCCTGGGTATAATAGTTGATTAATGGAGGACCAGAATTGTTTGGGATTATCTTTATGTTGGCTTTGTAGATGGAGGTAGTGAACTTTTTTTCCTCTGATAATTGGTCTTTTTGCCTGGTTACAGAGTTGTTTGTATTGTAGTAGAGTTAAGGGGTCTTTGTTTTTCTGCCACAATTTCCAGATTTTATCCCTTGTGGACATGACTTC
Source organism: Protopterus annectens (assembly GCF_019279795.1). Taxonomy (NCBI): domain Eukaryota; kingdom Metazoa; phylum Chordata; order Ceratodontiformes; family Protopteridae; genus Protopterus; species Protopterus annectens. The sequence goes on from NC_056737.1 coordinate 1,920,316,374, forward strand.
TTTGGTGGATTTTGAGAGCCGGCTTGCATAGTTATGTTTTATTCATTTTTGGCGGGTGGGTGCTTGCCTATTTAGGATGTCTAGGAATGTTGAGTTAAAGAATTCAACAGCCTCATTAAGTGGTAGGGATGTGAGGGGTTCCCAATTTACTTTAGCTAAGGTTTCATTAAATATGGATGGTTGGAACTTAGCCAAATGTCTGGTTGATTTGTATTGGTGTAGGCCTGGGGTCGGGGTAGATTTGCATAGGATATATGCTGAATGGTGGTTGCTAATGGTATTAGGTAGTATGCCTACAGTGGTGATATTGTTTGGGATGGACACTAATATCCAGTCTATTGTTTGTGTTGTTACTTTTGTGGGGTCTGGTGATGTCTTGAATTAGTTGGGGGAAATTGTAAAGATTTATGTTTTTTGAGGGGTTCTTTTGGGCAATGTCTTGCCAATCGATGTTTACATCACCTATGATGATGGTTTCATTATCCATGTTTTGGGATGTCCAGGCAAGTATGTTCTCTAATATTGGTATGTTGTTTCCACGAGGAATATACAGAGAAATTATGCAAATGCTTTTATGATTGTTAAGCTTTAATACAGAGATTAGTACTTTGGCTGGGGAGAAGTTAGGTGTTGGATTTTGTGTAGAGAATTAAAGTACATTTGGTAGGGAAAATTATTGCTAGTTCCCATCCTCTCTTGTGGGGCTGATCTGCTCTTAGGAATGAGTAGCCTGGGGGGAGAAATTCTGTGTCTTTTTACATATGATTTCAACAAGGTTTCAGTAGCTCTTATAATTTTGGGGTTGTTTTGAAATCCAAACCTGGAATTCAGGTATCTTGTTTCTAAGGCTTTGGAAATTTATGGTTGATAGCATGAAAGATTTGCTACGTTTGCTGGGGTTGGGGTTGGGTTGGATTGTATGTCACTGCACTGGGATATAATGCTTTGAATAGCAAAAACCTCAGCAGTAATGCTTTGACAAATTATGTGGGTGATACTTATAATTTTCTTCCAAAACATGGTATAGTTGCTGCTGGTGGTGTGATAATGGGGGTGTCTTTGGAGAGGTAGAATTTTTACTTTGTACAGAAGTATTAGCTGTGAATAAGCTAGGGTGGATGTCTGAGTAACTTGATAAATATGGTTTGTAGTGTGTGGTGGTTGTACAGGTGGGTGTAGGAGGTATGTTGGGTGTCTGGAATGTTGTGATTATTGTAAGGAGAGACAGTGTAAGTGAGAGAAGTGAGATCATAGTAATAGTAGGGATGACACGATGGTGGCTGAGTGCAGTGTGACTGAGTAATATATTGAATATGAGCAGGATAGCTATAGTTTAGGGGATGGAGAACTTATATGGCCCAATTTAGAATGGGTGGGGAGGTAGAGTAGTTAGGAGGTATGGTATGACTGAGGAATAATTGGGGGGTTATGGGATAGGTGGAAGAGAGGTGTGGGAGGGTGTCAGGTTAGGTTTAAGGTGAATGTTGTGGGGGGTGGGCATGAATGGGAAGTGGAGTAAGCGCAGCAAATGGAGCTGGTCTGGCTTCCACAGGGACAAGAGCTGAAAAAACTGATTAAGGTGAGTAATAGGCTTAATATATCAGTATCTAACAAAAGATTAATCTAGGTAGCTCTAGAATGGTTTAAATAAGTATCACTGTAAGCACACAAACAGGTTTGTTGGGCAGTTAGAGAGAGAGAGTTGTGATTAGTATGGAGAGGATGCTGAAAGTAAAAGCAAATCTTTATTAATTTAAAAAGTGAATGCTTGGGACTAGAAGACTGTGTGTGTGTGTGTGTGTGTGTGTGTGTGTGTGTGTGTGTGTGTGTGTGTGAGGCTAATTCAGGGTACTATGACGCCATTTAGTGGCAACTGGCTGGAATAATGAGGAGGGAGAACCCTTTTTTGATTGTGCACACCTTTTAACAGTAATCCTTAGAAATTTACAAAAACTGAGTTGTAATTCACCTATTGCAACAGAAAAGCTGTAGGGTGTCAGGTTCTTGCTTCGTGGAGGTTTTATTTAGTTAAAAGATAGCCAACTTCAATGGACAACATAGACTTTTTTTTGCAGTTTAATCCTAGGTGGAGGGGACCCATGCAGTTAAGAAACCCATGTAAACTGAAAAATAGAGTTAAATAAGGCAGAATTAGTGCAAAGGTTACAGGACTGTGAAGTGGAGAACAGGCAAGGGATACAGATTAAAGAGGAAAATTGGTTATATTGCATATATTGTTAAACAGTTCTATAAAACCACAAACTCCATTAACATGCAGCTTGTAAGTCAGCTGATAACAGGTATGATTCAGCAGTGAATACACAAATGATAAATTGCACAAAGCAAAGGAAGTATGGCTATTCTAAAACAATAACTCTACAGTTATGTTATTCAATATGAACTAACAGCAAAATGAACTGGAAGTTCCAAGATGGCTGCACACTGAGTAATAGCTTATTTCTCGCTCTCCCAGTGTGAAAAAAGAAACTCAGCAGAGGAAACCAATTGACTTGTGTTTATGGGTGAATTTCAATAACTGGCTAGTAAGTACATTGCCTGGATGCCAGGAATAAAGAAATACAGAAGACCTGGAAAAAATCAGCTACAAAAAGTGAGGAAGAAACACTGACTACAGGGGAGAGTTCTGCAGCTGTTCAGCAAAAAGTAATGCAACCTTCAGACATGACTTCCAATAACCTACAGGATAAGACAACTGCATACAACCCTGGTTAAAATAGACAAAACACTGATAGAGTATATCAACACAAACAACAAAAGACTGGAACAAATGGAAGAAACTTTAAACAGATATTCAGATGAGATGATAAAGCTACAAAAATCAGAGGTCGAAATGAAAAAAAGGCTGGCTGAATATGAGACTGCTTAGGAAGAGATGTTTCAAAAAATAATAGAATTAGAGGACAGAGCACATAGGGAAAACTTTAGATTTTCAGTTATATCAGAGAAACTGGAAAGAGCAAACTGCATTAAATTTTTGAAAGCACAAATAAGCAACTTGACTGGTATTCCACAGCAAGACATAATAGTTGAACGGGCACATTGCGTGTATGCTCCAAATCTATAACAAAGCAACCTAGACCTTTAATAGTAAGGATGCAATCCTACCAGCAGAAAACAGTTGATCTTGTCAAAACTGTGGCAGAACAAAAAACTACTAAAAGTGTTTGTGGAGAATGATTACTCATTGTACACTAGGCAAAAGAGAAGTGAATTAATTCCTCTATTCAGAAAATGTTGAGATGCAGGTGTGAGATTCAAACTGCTGTATCCAGCTGTCTTCAAGGTATTCTTCCCTGGAGGGACAAAATCATTTTTTGATGAAGTGCATGGTAAGGAGGAAATACAAAAGTTTGTCCAACAAAAACTGAGCTGTGAAACAGAAGGAGATTCGGCTTCTTGTTCCACTTGTAATAAAGACCAGAGAGAGACTGCACCTGTGCAACCTTTTCCCATATTTCAACAGAAAATGTTGGAGAGAAGGAAGGGAGCATGAGAGTTGACTAGAAAAACTGAGTATGTTGGAAATGAACTAGAGACAGGATTTGGGTGATGGAGAAGAACAGTAATAAAATCAGTAACTTAGTGTAGGATTACAATGCAATAATTATATTTGTGAAATATGGCAGCACAAGAAAATCTGGAAATATTAGACTATCTTCAAAATGTGTTTGCTGAGTGGGGGACTCGTATATGCCCTACTTCATGTCATTAATGTTCGGAAAAATGCTTTGGGGAGGGGAAGAGAGGGGAAAACGCTAACTGTAGGTAAAGAAAACACTTTATTTTCTTAATAGTACTGTACCTGTGTTGCATGGTTTTCCTTGCATGCTATTTCTGGGTGTAATGGGAATTGTAAACAGGTGTTGCTTTTTATTTTTCTCCCCTCTTCTCTTTTTCTTCTTGAGCAATTTTGCGAAACATAGGCAATGTAATGATTTAAAAAAATGGAAAAGGGGAGCCTGGTTAAGGGGGCATGACAGAGTTCAAATTAATGTGCTTTTTCTATTCTTGCATGGGGAAATGACTGATTAAGGATCTTTGTTTTAGGACAGAGAAGAAGTAAATGAAAAGAATATTGAATATTATAAGGCTTTTTTTCTAGCACTTGCAAATATCTATACTAAGTAGCACTTCTGCAGATGGTCTTCATGCCTCCATTGAGACAATCTGATAAAGAGGAGCTGGAGACAGTCTGCTGGAAGGGGGTTGACTAAGGGAAAAGAAGAAAAAGGGAAAGAGAAATTGACTAGGATATAATGTTCCCTGAACACAATTAGGGCTTTTCCCAGGTATGACAACTTTAAAGATCATATTAAACCAGTTAGACATGAAGTAAAGTTCTCTCAGTTTTTTTCTTAAATGCAATGGGGATACTAATATAAACAAGTGCTTTTGTTTTTTTCTTGCTCACTCTTCTTCTCTCTTTTTCTTTGTTTGGTTTTGAGAAATGTAGGCACTGCAATCAAAAAAGAAAATGAGGAGGAGATGGGGGGAAGGGCATGACAAAAGAAAAATCAGTGTGCTTTTTCCCAGGCTTGTATAGGGAAATGACTGGGTAAAAACCCTAGGCATTATCCAGTAACAAGTTTATTACAACGCATGTAAATGAAAAGGAATATTGAATATTGTAAGGCTTTTTTCTGATAAACAAGGTACCCTTAGCAGTGTTGTGTCTGGTTTGCATGTCACTAGAAGACAAATTGATAAAGAGAAGTGGATTGGAGAAAATGTTTACTGAAAGCATTCAATTGTTTTCTCAACTGGGAGAGTTACAAAAATGTACAAAATCAAATAGCACTTACTAATAGCACAGGCTGTATCATGTGTCTTAGCATGACTAACCTTTTATTTTTTGGTTAACTTTAGCCTGTCTATGTAGCTATCAACTTAAAACTTCTGTTCTTCTTAGGAAGCAAAAATTTCAATATTTGAAGATGTACACAGGTTTGTGTGTTATTAAGTTCAAAGGTTTTAGGAGGGCTTTTGGGGGGTTGTTTGTTCTGTTTGAGGGCTCTCAAAAAAAAAAAAGGTTATGTAAGATAGGCGCAAATGGATATGACATGAAACAACTGTATAAAAGACCAGCCTGATGAACAGTATATACATGTAACATAAAAGCTGGAACTAGACATTTAGCAAAAGAGCAGTTATATATAAAAGGTGGGTAATAGTAACTATATAAGAACATGATGCTTTCTGTAATGTCTTTCAATCTGAATGGTCTTACAGATAAATATAAAAAAGAAAGAGTAGTGAACTATATTAAAAAATGTAGAGTGCAAATAGCTATGCTACAGGAGACACACCCTAATAGAACTGAACATGTGAATTTGATAAAGAAAGGTTTTCAGGATGTTTATTCAGTGGAATATCTGGGGCAAAGGAAAAGAGGAATACTTTTATTAACTGCAAGAGGAGCTTCAATAGTGATAGAAGAGGAAAAAGAAGATAATAATGAAAGATACATAGTACTAAGGGGCTACTGGCTAGGGAGGAGGATTACATTGGCATGCATTTACATCCCCCCTAAAACTGCTATAATGGAGCTTAAGAAAATTCTGAGAGAAATAATCAGCTTTCAGCAAGGAATATTACTTATAGGTGGAGACTGGAATTTGGTTTGAAACAATGATGATGTGTCTGGTGGGCCTAGAAGGGAAAATATAACAAGGAAGGGTAGATTTTTGAAGACATTTATGAAAATGTTTGGCATGGAACATGTGAATTCAGTACTAGGAGTTCGGAGTGAATTTACATATTACTCACCGAGATACAAAAACTGGGCTAGGCTTGATTAATTTTACATCTCTCAGGAATATGTGCATTTAATTAAAGGTCTTAAAATGTACCCAAGAACTATTTCAGATCATGCCCCGATAATAACTTAAATAAAAATACAAGGTAATGAAATAAAAATGAGACACTGGCACTTTTCCACCTATCGAAAAAAGAGGAATTTAAGGAATGGGTTGTGGAATTAATTCAGGATCTACTAGAGAAGATAGAACTTTCTTCTGAAAACATAGCTAAAGAGTGGGATAAAATTAAAGTGGAGTTTAAAACTAGGTTGGAAATAAAAGAAAGGGAGATATGGTTAAACAGTAACAAGAATTATTTAGAGGGATTGACAAATGTTAAACTATTGCAAAATATGAGGGATCTCTCAGAACAAGAAAAGGAGCAACTGCAGAATGCTAAACAGAAAATAAGGGATTACCTCGATAAGATGTATGAGTTTAGAAAGATTTCTGTTAAGCAACTGTTTTTTGATAATAATTCTAAAGCACAAAAACTTTTAGCACAACAACTCAGATAACAGGTGGAAAGGGCAGTCACCAAGCTTAGGGAGTTTATAACAGGGAAAATAACAAGAGACTCTGTAGAAGTATTAGAACTATTTTGGAATTTTTATGAAAATTTGTATAAAGCAGAGAAATATGGAAATCAAGAAAAGGTACACATGGAAATGTTTATGGAAGAATTAAATATGCCAAAGTTAATGGTAAATGAGGCTCAGTTATTAACAGTTAGGTTAGGAAGGGATGAGATAAAAATGGCGATGTATAACAATCTACAGGAAAGTCCCCAGGAATAGATGGTATTCCTATGGAAGTTTGGAAGTTAGATGGGAAAAATGATAAAGTTCTGGAAGGTTTTGTTTAACAGTATTTTAAGAGGAGAAGTACCAACATCCTGGAAGAAGGCGGTGGTAACGGTAATACCTAAAGAGGGTGAAGATCCATCGGTTTCAGCTTCATACAGGCCCATTTCAATACTAAAACATGATTATAAAGTGTTCATGTCTATAATGGCAAAAGAATGGCAAAAGTGATACCAAAATTGATAGCTATGGATCAGTGTGGTTTTGTGAAGGACAGGCAAACATTTGACAATATTAACAGAACATTGATGATCCAGAAGGAAGCAGAATGTAAGAAAATATCACTTTTATTGGTGGGTCATGATGCAGAGAAAGCATTTGACAGAGTAGACTGAGACTTCATGAGCAGGGCTATGGAAGCATTTGCTTTCCCTGATACAATTATAAGGCTGATTAGAAAAATATATGAGGGATCGGAGGCACAAATTAAAGTGGGTGGGGTCCTCTCAGATAATTTCTGCTTGAGTAGAGGAACCAGGCAGGGTTGTCCACTTTCCCTTTGTTGTTTGCATTATATTTAGAACCATTGACAAAGAAAATAAGGGACTCAGAAATTCAAGGATATAATTGGTTTGGTAGTCAGGAAAAGCTAGCTCTATTTTCAGATGATATTATTTTATACATGACCAAAACCAGAAAGGGACATTATAGTGTTGTGGAACATTTTAAGACAGTTTCATATCTTCTCAGGATACAAAATTAATGAAGCTAAAACAAAGGCAATAGTAGTAAATTATGTACCCACACACAAATTGGTCCAACAATATCCATATTTATGGGGACATGATAAAAATGAAGTATTTAGGAGTATGGATTAGAAATAATTTTGTGGTGGCAGCTAAGGATATGTGGAATGACACTAAACAGAAGATAATACAAAAATTGAGAAACTGGAAGTTTTGTTATATGGATACTAAGATACAAGCCATTAAACTGTTTGTAGGCCTTTTAGTCGTATACACAGGTCAGGCATACGTTCATCAACCGGAGGAGAAGTTGTGGATAGCAATTAAAAAGGAGTTGAAGGATTTTATCTGGGAAGGGAAGACAGCAAGGGTCAAGTGGGATAAGCTGATTCTACCAACAGAACAAGGCAAACTAGGACTACCTAATTTGAGGGTGTATTTTAGAGCAACACAGTTAAGGCCCTTATACATAGCACAAACATAAAACTATAATTCAAAGTGGAAAGGAATAATGCTGACAAAGGGAGGAACCTCAAGAAATAAGGAGAGATTGGGATTTTGGATGCAGACTCTTTAGAATAACCAAAATCATACAGAGTATTATATTCATAAAATAGCAGGAAGTATTCTAAGAACCAAACCAGCACAAGCATGGAGAAAAGAGATTTTTTCCAATAGGGATGACTGTAGGCAGGGATACAGATGATAGGCAAGAGGGGTTGGAATTTATTAGAGAAAACTGACAAAGGAACCAAGGTATTGGTAGCAAATAACTAGAAAGGGAAAGGTAATAGAATGGGAAGAAGCCAAGAATGTATTTGGACTGCAGGTTAGAGATTGCCCTCCCTATCAAGGATTGATATCAGAGTATAGGCAAAGTGAAAGAAATAGGGGGCTCCTAAATGAAAGACCAGCACTGGTAGAGTTTTTAACAGAATCTAGAACAAAAGCCACCATTAAAAAAGGAATAATTAGTAAAGCATATAAAATATTGCTTGATTATAAGACTCAATCAGAGGAGCTTAGAAAGGATTGGGAAGAGAGACTAGATAAGCAATTCACAAAGAGACAATACGGGAATATCTGTATATCTCCCAAATATGCAACAAAGTCTAGAAGATTTTGGATCTTTGCCTGGAAGTGTTTACATAGGTATTTTTATACCCCAAGTAGACTCCAAACAATTTTTCCTCAGGTGGATACCAAATGTTGGAGGTGTGACAGACAAGAAAGATATAGGTGGGGACATGTTTTGTAGGAGTGTAATGAACTGGCAGACTTTAGGGATTCCCTGCAGACCACTCTGTCAGAGATGCTGGGTGAGCAGGTTGGACTGACTGGTGAGATGATTTTTATGAGTTAAGCTACAGAATCGGAATTGCCTAGAGTTAGTAAAGCCTTGCTGAGTCTAATTATGGTGGCTGCAAAAAAAAAGCAATTACTAGAAAATGGAAGTCAAATTCTTGACCAACTTTACTAGAAGTAGTGAATGTAGTAACAGAAATAAAGCAACTGGAATTGAGAGCTTAAAAACGGAAGGTGCAAACTACATAGGAAGAATGGGAATAGTGGGAAAAATATATGCAGAGCAGCAAGGTTTAAGATGCAAGATATTTAAATGAGCCATATAATGCTTAGCTGACAATGACTGGATGGTTTATAAGTGATGTATAATGTTTGCAACTACAGTTGTTTCGGTGGTGTCTGTGATGTAAACTGATTGCAACTAAAATGGTATCATTTTGTAAGTTTTTCATTTATATAAATGTAAGGTTGCCTTTGTCATATATGAAAATTTAATAAAGATGTTTGGAGAAAAAAAAAGCAAAATCCTCTGGTGGAGGAGTGTCAATATTCACCAAGGATATTCACACCACCAGGCTAGTTGGCCAACACAATGTGTCTGAAATTCTCCAAGTGCAACTAACACTAGGTAAGACTGCAATCCAAATTGTAGCTTGCTACAGATCCCCCACCATACCCCAAGATTCTCACTACACCTTTCTAAACCTACTGGAAAATATTAAGATAGAACCAAACACCCTAAAACTGGGTGATTTTAACTACCCTGCCATTAACTGGGAAAACTACTCATGTCCCAACACCTTTGCGCAACGGTTCTTGGAATTCATAAATTCCAATGCCCTGGATCAACTAATCCATAGTCCCACCAGGGGCTCCAATATCCTAGACCTGGTCATTACCAACATGGGAAATCAATGCTCCATACCTATGGTCACCCCCTCGTTAGTCAGGTCTGACCATAAGCTAATCACCCTTAACATCCACATCCCACCCCACCCCCCAGTAAAGAAACCACCATAAAAAAACTTCTCCAAAGCCAACTTCATGCTACTCAAGTCAGAAGTAAAAACTTCTCCAAAGCCAACTTCATGCTACTCAAGTCAGAAGTGACAAACTTCATAACACCCATGCAGACGGGAACTGAAAGTTCAACTGCTGAATCCTACACTAAGGCACTGTACGAGCACATCCACTCATGCATGAATCGTGTCATCCCAAATAGAACCAAAATGCTCTCATCCAAAAAAAGGAAGCCAATCTGGTGGTCCCCTGCCATAAACAAACTTTACAACAAAAGGAAGAAACTTTTGCAGAAAAGAGGAAAATCCCAGGATGCAAAAACTCCTTACTACCCTCAGTAAGAAACTGAGATGCCTCATAAAATCCTCCAAAGCTAGTTACGAAAATAAAATTGCCAAAGATTCCAAAGACAACCACAAAGCATTCTATAACTATGTCAAGAATCTAAATGGCAATGCTCAGATCTGCTCTGAGCTAAAACAGAATGGCATTAAATATACTGATCCAAAGGATATTGCCAATATCCTGGCAGATCGATTCAGTGCCAACTTCATCCCCCTCTCACCCCCTAAATGGCCCATCTCAATACCGGAAGATTGCCAAATTCTAGTAATAACGGCCACACAGGTACAAAACGCACTCTCTAAAGCCAAGAATACAGCATCCATGGGACCAGATGACATCCCGGGCTGTGTACTACATGAACTACAATATGAACTGGCACCTCACCTAAGTGTCATGTTTAATCATAGCCTCACCTCAGGTTTCGTGCCCACTGAGTGGCGCAGAGCTACAGTTATCCCAATCCACAAGGGGGATCCACCTTGGATCCCGGAAACTACTGTCCCATCAGTCTGACAAGCCTTATCTGCAAGGCCATGGAGTGTATTATCATGGAACTTATAAACAAAGACATTGGCAACCTTCAAACACTGGACCCCACCCAGTTTGGGTTTGTGAAGGGCCGATCTTGTCTCCTGAACCTGATTGACTTCTTTGAATCAGTCTCCAGAGCCATGGACAAGGGTAAGGTGGTCCACACAGCCTATCTAGACCTTGCCAAGGCCTTTGATACCACCCCCCACTCTGGAATCATAGATAAACTTACTAAGTTGGGCATTAATCCATATGTCACCCAATGGGTTGCTAAATGGCTTACTGATAGAACCCACACTGTAAAAGTAGCCGACTCCAAATCCAGCTCCAGACAAGTGACAAGTGGAGTACCTCAGTGTTCAGTCCTGGGGTCGCTCTTGTTTGGCATCTACTTCTCTGAAGTACAGGTCAACACTAAGGGACTCTGGCTAACAAAGTTTGCAGATGACTGCAAACTGGGAGCCATTATTGAATCCCCAAATGATGTGGATACTCTACAAAAGGGCCTTACAGAAACAGATGCTTGGTGCCAGAGCCATGGGCTCAAGCTCAATGCCAAGAAATGTATTGTTATCCCCTTTGGGAAAAAACATGTATCCATGAATTACCATATAGGTGGCAGTACACTAAACACAGAAAGTGTGATAAGAGACTTAGGGACACAGGTGGACAGTGGTCTCACCTTCGATAACCACATCGCCACAACAGTCAGGAAATCCTTCTATGTGGCACACCTCATCACAAAGGGCTTTTCATCCAGAAAAAGGAGGTCATTGTCCCACTGTACTCATCCCTCATTAGACCCATTATAGAATACAACGCCCCATTTGGTATGTACCTCTCAAGACATCTGCAACAACTGGAAAGGCCTCAGAAATACCTCACTAAAAGAATCACAGGCCTAAAGCAGATGCCCTCGCTGACCGCCTTAAAAAAACTCCAGCTATACTCTGTTGCATATCGTCTACTCAGAGGCGATCTCTGCTTAACATACAAGGCCATGTCAAACCCAGAGCTGTTGGACATGCTACACTTAAAGAAATCCCAATCCCTCAGAGCTACATGCTCCAGGGATCTAAACCTTGTCATCACAATAAACAAAACATGCTGGAGGGATAGGTTCCTGACCCAGAGACTCCCCAGACTCTGGAATAGATTGCCCATACATGTCAAGCAGAGTGCCTCTTTGGACCTCTTCAAGAGGAACCTTGACGATTGGATGGGAGAAAGGAAATTCACCCCAGGGATCACGTCAGTCGCCCTGCTAGACAGGGGTCCAGGAAAGTAAATAATGTGGGAAGAAATAGCCAGGGAATTGTTATGGCTAGGCTTGTATAGGCCCTAGGGCTGATAGCCTAGTACCAACCTATGAACCTATGAACCTATGTCTCTTAGCCTTCTATAAAAGCAATTGTAAATTCCAGTCTCTAAGTTGTCTATGAGCAGCAGTATGCTACAGGAATGCTTACAGATGCAGCCAGAACATGAATACGCATTGCAAACAGATAACAGGATGCCTGGAAGAAATACAACGATTAAGCTCTACCTTCACAATACAATATAGAAATAACAAGCAGTTTCAGTTAATACATTACCAAGCTCTCATAACATATAGGATTTCTGAACATCAGTTTCAGCTCAGCACCATCAAATAAATCAGCAGTTAACAGTAATAATCAAATAATATCAGCAGTTCACAGTAGTAGTAAGAAGACAGTAATGCATATCAGGTCTAGTGTACATGTGCCACTGCTTTACTTACTTGCTGTGCATGCACAACAAACATAGGGGTAGGGAATCTAAGGCAGCTACAGGATGGAAGCTGAATGTGAGTTAGGTAGTTTAGAGATATTTAAAGATGGCACACTAGGAGGGGAATGACTAATGAAGATAATCATTGGGTGGGGGTGGGAGTAGCAGACAGGATGAATGGAGTAGAAAGTAGCCAGAACAGGATTAATCAGGAACTTATGGGTCCTTCTTCTCAAGGAAAATATCAAACTCCTTACTGAAAACCTGAAAAGCATTATCAGGTTCTCTAAAGGAGTCTATGAACTTAGGCTCTCCTCAGAAGTCAACGGTAAATATAAACCTTCTTTACTTACCTAAGAAAATATATCCTACATTGCTCTGAATTTATTCATAATGATGCCTCCTATTCTGACCTAACAGATACTATCAACATGCTTGCAAACAAATTTAATGTCAAGTTCATCTCCAATAAATCTATCTTGAAACCCAAAATGGCAGAATCCCCATTCCCCTAATTATCTCTAAAGATCATTTGCTGAAATTGCTAACCAAGACCAAAAAAATTTCCTCCATGGAAGCTGACAATATACCTGATTGCTTAACTGACAGCATTAAACAGGTCCATACAGACATACTCCTTAAACTGTTTAACATAATGGTTTCATCCCTTATGAATTCCACCATGCATTGGTGATGCCCCTATGTAAGGGTGAACTTACAACCAACACAGGTAATTACAGACCAATCAGTGTTACATGCCTCATCTGCAAAGTCATGAAATGTATTACAACCAACATTGTAAATTACATATCAAAATTTGCCTCAAAAGTTTGGCTTTGTGAAAGGTAGATCCTGTCTACTGAATGAATCAGGTAAACTTATTCAAAATGGTTACAAAGGCTGTAAAAAGTGCCCATGCAGTACACATGGGTTGTCTTTTTTTATTTCAAACAAGAAACATCTTTTTTCAATTATGTATGACATAGGCAGTCTTACATTTATATAAATGAAAATAAACGGTAGAACCAAAAAACCACAACGCTGAAACACAAAAAAAAGTAAAAACCACTTTCTCTCAGCAGGCAATAATTTATTCCACACGATACAAGGATTTAATACAAGAAGATGACAAAGCTTTAAGCTGGTTCATTCCAGGCTTTATCAAGTCAAACAACCATACTGGTTGTAGGAAACTGTTTATATACTGTTGGTGATTAATCACATGATGTAATTAACACACTTGATTGTTTAAACCAACTGTTGGCTAAGCTGAGTGCATTGCAAAGTGAATGAAATTGCTAAACATTCATTACAACTGTCATAAACTGTAAATCTTAACCAACTGTAATTAATAATGTAATAAAATAAAATACTAAAATACTATACACCACTTAAATGTTCAATAGTAAAAATAGAAATGTGCAGAGTAAATAATAAACTAGTAAAATAATTGTGCAATGACCTTCAAGTAACATTACACAAATCAAGTAAACAATGAATAAGTACATCTTAAAAACTAATAGCTCAACATTTAAAAACAGTGAATAGTGTAGGCAAACAGACCAGTGGATAAATGGTTATGCAGGTAAAAACTAATGTGTAAAGGATAAGGTAAACATTGCATAAAACCTATGTGTAACCAGGATAGAAAATGTGTGTGAGAGGGGGGTAATTATATAACCTAGCCCCCGAGAAGCTTCAGCACTGAGCCTATACTAAGCATACCATTAAGGCCTGGGGGTTTCCCTGCATCAAGTTTCAACTGCCAGATTAACTCTCTGAACTCGAGTTTGGATTCCCAATCTCCCCCTCTGATGTCTGGGTTAACCTGTTCAAGTATCATGAAAACCAGCTTAAAATCGACATACATTGAATGCTTAAAGAAAGCGTTGCTCTCTTTTTATTTTCAATTTCATATGTATGCTCATACAATCTTTTCTAAATTCACGCTCGCTTTGCCTACATAGAACCCTCCACATGTAGTGCAGCAGCCAATGTACACCACTCCCCTAGTACCACAAGTAAAGTGTCCAGTTGGTTTTAAATTAATGTGCCTTGCCTTTAAATAAATGTGGCTGTCATTTATAAGGAGGTGACATTGCTTACATGCACCACATTTGTAAGTGCCATGAGGTTGCTTCGGTTTTCCAAAAGATGTAAACTGCCTTCTCTCAAAAATTCCTTTTAAGTTTTGTCCTCTTTTCCTAACAAATCCAGGTTTGCTAGTAATAACACGCTTAAAATCATCGTTGCTTTGCAACACAAACCAATATTTGGATACAGTATTCTGTACTGATACTTGTATCGTGTGGAATAAAAAGGAATTTTTTACATTTCGCTATAAATGAAAATAAACCATACTGACACAATCTCACTTGCAAACATTATACATTACAAACCATGCTGGCACAACCATAGCTGCAAACATTATACATCACTTATAATATATCCAGTCATTATCATTCAACCATTACATAGTTCATAGGTATTTACTAGGCAAACAACCACAAGGGCCTTTTTAAGCCTAGCCATGCATCCCACATCTCTGACAAGTTCCGATAAGCTTGATAAATGTAAGCAGGGGTTTGGGAGATGAACCATTTACAGGTTACCTGTGTCCATTAGAGACATAGGTGCCAAATCAAGAATGAATTTCCAGTTTCCCATCCAGTTGTCCAAGTTGCACTTGAATTGGGTTCGGAAGGAACTCTGCTTCACATGGATGGGGAACCTGTTCCATCAACTGGGTAGTCTCTGGGATACATACCTGTCTCTCCAGCAGGACCTATTTATATCACAGACAAGGTTTAAGTCTTTTAGAAAGGGTAATTCTGGTGCTGTTTGTTTTGTGGATATGCAGGAGGTCCATCAGAGTGGGGTCTGACAATGCCCTGTATGCCAGGCATAGATCTCCCTTCAAAAGCCTGTAGGAGACAGAATACAGGGATAGGGACTTGAGGCGGCCTGCATAGGACATTTTACTTACACCCTGTATTCGTTTAGTGAGGAACCTCTGTGGATGTTCCAATTATTGGATATGCCTGGTTAGGTGCATACCAAAGGGGGCATTGTACTCAGTGTTAGGGTTGATGAATGCCAAATACAGTGGAACAATGACTTCCTTGGACTTAGATGCAATATCTTTCTGTAAAAGTTGTGCAATATAGAATGATTTCCTCACCATTGTAGACACATGATGGTCAAAGGCTAGATTACTATCTATATGTGTCTCTAAGTCCCTGACTACTGGGTCAACTCTAAGGGGTGTGTTGCCAATATGATAGTTACCATGGATGGATGACTTCCCAAAGGATACTATTATGCATTCCTTGGCATTTAGTTTTAGTCCATGGCTCTGACACCAGTTGTTTGTCTGTGTCAGCCCCTCCTGGAGAATATTTGTGTCAGTGGGAGATTCAATGACAGCTCCTAATTTGCAATTATCTGCAAATTTAGTCAGGCAGAGACCAATGACATTGGCCTTGACTTCTGAGAAGTAAATGCCAAAAAGGAGCGGTATAAGTTCATAGCTAATTACTAGGCTAGCTTTCTTAACAGTCCATAAGACTTACCAATTTTCTTCCCAAAAGTGAGAATCAAGCACTGTACCTCATTGTTTGGAAGTCCAACACCTTATCCATTAGACCAAGCCCCAATCTTTTTCATTCAAATCAATAGTTCATTCAAATCCAGCCTTCTTTTAAACCTCGTTCCTCCTCTGCATATACTGATCTCATACTTCCCATTTTTTCTATGTAATATGCTCCTACTCTTTTCTAAAGATTCCAATTCCAGTTGTTTTATCTCTGTTACTATTTTCGCTACTTCTAGTAAAGTTAGTTTAGACTTTGATTTCCATTTTCTAGTAACTGCTTTTTTGACAGCCATCATAATTAGACTCAGCAAGGCCTTACTATGTCTAGGCAATTTCGATTCTGTATCATAGCTCAAAAAAATAATTTCTTTGGTTACACCAATTTGCTCACCCAGCATCTCTCTCTGCAGGTAATCTTTAAAGTCTGCCAACTCATTACACTACCAGAAAATATGTTTCCAGTTAAGTCTTTCTTTCCCATCACACCTTCAACATTTGTTGTCTACCTGAGGAAAAATTATTTGGAGTCTACTTGGGGTATAAAATTACCTTTGTAAACACTTCTAAGCAAAGATCCTAAATCTTCTAGACTTTGTTGCATATTTGGGAGACATATATATATTTGGGAGACATATATATATATATATATATATATATATATATATATATATATATATATATATATATATATATATATATCCCCATATTGTTTCTTTGTGAATTACTTATCCAATCTCTCTTCTCAATCCTTTCTAACCTCCTCTGTTTCTTATAGTTAACATCATATTTTATACGCTGTACTAATTATTCCTTTCTTAACAGCAACTTTTGTTCTAGATTCCACTAAAAAACTTTACCAGTGCTGGTCTTACATTTAGGACCCCCCTATTTCTTTCTCTTTGCCTATACTCTGAAATCAATCCTTGATGGGATAAGCAACATCTAACCTGCAGTCCAAATAAATTCTTGGCGTTTTCCCATTCTGTTACCTTTCTCTCTCTAGTTATTTGCTCCCAATATCTTGGTTCCTTTGCCAGTTTTCTCCAATAAATTCCAGCTCCCTCTCGCTGATTGTCTGTATCATTAATTGCAGTCATCCCTATCGTCAGAATCTCCTTTCTGCATTCCCGAGTTGGCTTAGTTCTTAGAATACTTCCTGCTGCTTTATGAATATAATATTCTGTATGATCATTGTTATTCTCCTTAAAGGTCTGCATCCAAAATCCCAGTCTCTCTCTGTTTCATGAACTTCCCAGAAAAAAGACAGTCTATACTGTAATAGTTGAGGCAAGTAGGGATAAACCACCAAACAAAATCCAAAGTCAGAAGAAATCAAAAATGTTTTATTGTTTGTTGCAAAGCTTTCGGGTCACTGATACCCTTCCTCAGTGCTGCTAATCTAACAATAAAAACACACAATTTAAATAGGGGCTTTTCTAAAACACGATTACAAATTTTAAATCTGCTTCCTAACTAATATCAGTTTCAAACTAACAGCATTATTTAAACCAGGTGATAAATCTGCTTGTAGCCTAACTATCCGTTCATACTCTCCAGTTTTGACTATATTATTCATATTCCCACCCCTGCTGTTACTATATACTACATCAATGCCTCTAAACTTAAAACTGATGTTCCTGACCTTTATCTGAAATATGTTTACTTAAAGCATTAGTACTCACATATCTCCTAATATCTGATTTATGTTCTGCTATACGTTCTCTTAATTTTCTTGTAATTTTTCCAACATAAAATGATAGGATATGCAAGTAGCTAGATTAGTAATTAATACTAAGTTTTATATGTAATAGATTGAAATATTTTTCTTATATGTATTAGGTTTTATATAAGTTTTATGTGTTTCATAAAAATTGTTTATAAAAATTGTTCTTAAAAGTTTTAATGAAAAATAGGGGGGTGGGGGAATAAATGGGTGTTTTGTGATAGACCGGCTATTAACATGTGTTTTAGAATAGCTCCTATTTAAATTGTATATTTTTATTGTTAGATTAGTAGCACTGAGGAATGGTATCTGTGACCTGAAAGCTTTGCAACAAACAATAAAACTTTTTTGATTTCTTCTGATGGATTTTATTTCATGAACGTCCTCCCCCCCCTGTTTCATTATCATCTTTTCCCACTTCAAATTATAGTTTTCTGCTTGTGCTATGTATAGGAGTCTTAACTGTGTTGTTCTGAAACACCCCTTCAAATCGGGTAATCCGAATCTGCCCTGTTCTATTGGAAGAATAAGCTTATCCCACTTGACTCTTGCGGTCTTTCTCTCCCAGATAAAATCCTTCAGCTCTTTATTAATTGCTATCCACAACTTCCTCTTTGGCTGATAAAAATATGCCTGATTTGTGTATGAGACTAAAGGGACTAAAAACATTTTAACTGCTTGTATCGTACTATAAATATCCATATAATACATCTTCAATTTTCTCACATATCCTGAGCTCCCACACTAGAATCATTTTTAATCCATACTCCAAAATTCCTAATTTTATCATGTCCCCATAAATATGGATCTTGCTGTACCAGTTTGTATGTGGGTACATAATTTACTGCCATTGTCTTTGTTTTAGCTTCATTAATTTTATATCCCAAAAAGATCTAAAACTGTCTCAATATGTTCCACAGTACTGTAGTGTCCCTTTCTGGTTTTGTCAGGTATAAAATAATGTCATCTGCAAATACAGCCAGCTTTTCTTGACTACCATACCAGTTATATCCTTGAATTTCTGAGTTCCTTATTTTCTTTGCTAGTGTTTCTAAATATAATGCAAATAAAGAGGAGGGAGGACACCCCTGCCTGGTTCCTCTGCTCATGTAGACATTATCAGAGATGAAAGCACCCACTTTAATTTTTGCTTTTGATCCCTCATATATCCTACTAATCAACCTTATAATTTTATCAGGGAATACAAATGCTTCCATTGCTCTGCTTATAAAGTCCCAGCTTCCTCTTTTTAATCATGGTTTAGTATTGAAATTGGCCTGTATGAAGCAAGATCTGATAGATCTTTACTCTCGTTAGATATTACAGCTACCACCACTTTCTTCCAGGATGTTGGTATTTCTTCTTCTCTTAAAATACTGTTAAACAAAACCTTCCAGTTTTTTATCAGTTTTTTCCCTCATAGCTTCCAAACGTCCAGAGGAATACCATCTATTACTTGGGACTTTCCTGTAGTTTGGTTATACGTCACCATTTTCATCTTATCTCCTTCTATCCTAACTATTACTAATTGTGCCTCCTTTACCTCTAACCTTGGAATATTTAATTCTTCCATAGATATTTCCATTTGTACCTTTTCTTGATTTCCATATTTCTCTGCTTTATACAGACTTTCTGAAATATTTCTAATACTTCTACGGATCCCTTGTTATAGGCCCCCTAAGCTTGGTGACAGTCCTTTCTGCTTTCTGTTTCCTCAGTCATTGTGCTAAAAGTTTTTGTGCTCTAAAGTTAATAAAAACAGTTGCTTAACAGCTGACCTCTGACTTAACAAAGTTTGGAGGGGACTGTAAACTGGGGTTTGGGGTTGTTAAGTCACCCACTGACACCCAAACTCTCCCTAAAGATGTGCTCCGACCTAAATGCTAAAAAGTTTAGTATCATCCCTTTTGGTATGCAACTTCTCCACTCATCATACTATATAGAGAAAACACCACAACAAAATGAAAATGTAGCTAGGGACCAGGAACCTGGGTGGATAATTCCCTCTTTTTTTAACCATCATGACAATTGTCATGAAATCCTTTTATTTAGCACAACTAATTGCTAAAGCAATATCTTCAAGATTTAAAGAGGTTAATCACTTCCTTACACTCAGCAATGATCAGACAGATAACTGAGTACAATGTCCGCTTTAGGATATATCTCACTAAAATATCAAACAGAAAGACCCCAAAGGCTCTTAACCAGAAAGATGACACCTAACGTCCCTGAACTAGCAAAAGTGGTTGGAAGCTCTAACCCTTTATTTGGTGGCTTACAGACTTTTAAAATGTGATCTCTTGTCTCATGTACCATGCCATTAGAGACACAGCTGTTCTGGACTTCCTGTATCCTCATAAGTCCATTGACCTCCCCAGTACTAGAGCCAAGGATCTAAATCTTCAAAAACAGATAAAATGAAACATGGTGAGTGGCCATGTTTATAACCCAGCACACCCCTAAGCTTTGCATACTTAAAAAAAACTTTATTAAATTATCAGTTAAGACATACATAAGCATATATAAACAGAAAAGAAATCAAACCATATTAACATTTTCCTTTTACTTACATTATACAGCATATATCTTTTCTTTCTTTATAACTATCATCAGTCATACTTACATAATTTGCTCAATTCCTACCGTCCCTTAAACCACACTCCTCCTCTTGAGCATTATTCTGCATGTATTTTTCCCACAATTTCCATTTACTTCTATGCAGTTTGCTCCTTCCTTCCCTTTCATAAATATCCATCTTCCATTTCTTTTACCGTATTTATTTATTCAGTACTTCAAATACAGATGGTTTAGACTTTGATTTCCATTTTCTAGTAATTGCTATTTTAGCAGCCAACAGAATCAAACTTAATAGGGCCTTACTTTGTATAGCCAGTTCAAATCCTGTGTCCCTGCTCAAAGGAAGCCATCCCTTAGTTACAGCCATTTGCTCAACCAATATTCTATATATGATATAATCATCTATTAGTTAGTAACAGAACTGTGTGTGCTGTGATCATGATTTCTCAGCTAAAACTAGGCTGAATAGAGTTTTTCTTGATGTGCTGTCTGCTGCTGCAGTGTACTGAGGTAGAAATCTGAATGCTGTACCCTGCACTGCTTATACTTTTATCTGCCAGGCATCTAGTTACCTTAAGTTGCCCAGCAGAGTGGAAAATACATCAGGTACTTGATGCAGCAGCTGATAGACTAGGTTCAAATAGAAAACCAGCAGATCCAGTGAAATTGACAGTTACCAGGAATGACAACACTCAACTCAGTATCACAGAGGAGAGATTTCTACTTCTTAGATGACAGTTTTAGGAGAACCATAAAAGATCCACTCGGGTAGAAAAGAAGGTTTCATTTTGTAAAGGTTCTCCATTTAAATCTTATATGAATGATGCTGAATTGTGGATGGCTATGTCATTAACTCTAGGTGAACAGTAATGTTGCAGGTACCATGTGATAACCCTCATTTTTTTCTCTTCTTTCAGGTGACCCCTAACCGGGAAAAGCCAAAAGAAGAAAAAGAATGGTCTATGTGATGATGTGAGATAGTGCCAGCTGTGCCAGAGCGAGTAGGGCAGTGTGTGTGTAACATACGCCAGAATATCTAGCTGGAGTTTTGTAAAGAAATATATGTCATTTGAATATCAAACTGGTTTGTACAGATACTTGTGTTTATAAATGCAT
Organism: Protopterus annectens; assembly: GCF_019279795.1. NCBI lineage: Eukaryota > Metazoa > Chordata > Ceratodontiformes > Protopteridae > Protopterus > Protopterus annectens. Next base: position 1,920,337,706 of record NC_056737.1, read on the forward strand.
TTGTAAAGTTGCTTGTGTTAAAGATTTTTCAACAGTGGGCCCTGCTGGACAGAAAAGAAATATACATGTATGTCAGACTGTATTGTTGTAACTGATTAAATGTATATAATTTAATAGAGAATACTGGAAGGGAAGGGGTTAAGCGCAGCCAAGCTAACTTTAAGAAAAATAACCTGAAATTAAATGATTTGGTTTAGGCCATAAATATTTATCTCACAGGTCTGAATGCAGCCAGAGATGCAATGTCTGTGAAAAGCCTTTCTGCATGAAGGGTAGAAGTATTTGGAATTGTTTTATAGCTTCCAGATAATGTATTAACCCTTTAGCTAAAGTTCTGTGTGTGTATTGTAACACATCTGTGCCAAATCCTGGCTCAGAATCTAGTGAGGGGCTAGTGTGGGAACCACAGAATCAGGTGACCAAATGTGATGTCATCCTCTAGCCAGCACTGAAACAGTGTTTAGATACTCATGAGAGATGTGACAGTGGCACTCAGCACTCTGTTATTGGAACTGACACAAGACATTCATCTAACTTTATCTTGCCTTGCTTTAGTATGTAACCAGGGAACAGCAATTCTTCAGTCAGTTAGAAAATATATTGAGATTAGCTAAATATTGTTTTTTCTGTGTCTGTCTGAGTCTTTCCATTCGTGTTTTTTTATATTTCCTGTGAATTGAAACTGTGGTGTTTATTGTGAATAGATATTCAGTATTTTCATGATGTTTTCTATTTTATTATTTATTATTAAATATATCTATACCTTTCATTGTAGCTGGTCTTTTAGAAAATATTTAATCCTTGAGAGTAATTTATTTAGTGGCACTGTGGCTCCAAGTTCCTGAAAGTCTTGCTGCTTGGCTTGGATTGGATTGGAAACACTACAATTTGTGTAAGTATTAATTTTACTAAGAGTAATTGGGTACCCTGGTAAGAGCTTTATAAGTAGCCAGCCGGTGGCAGTGAACCTACCTTACAGTCTGGATGGAGGTAGCAAAGTGAGTAAGCTGTGCCAGCCTTTCTCAGGTGTGTGTGTGTGTGTGTGTGTCAACTACTTTGAACATGGACAGAGACATCACTGATTTCACAGAGAGGGTGGTGCAGGAATTGGTTAGAACACCCGGCTAAGGGCTTAACTCTATAGCTGTGCCAGTGGGGAGTCTTATTTGGGGCCTGGAGAGGTAAGCCCAGCCAGAGGACTGGAATGTGCATTTCCTGTGTGCTCTTAAGGGAAATTGTACTTGGTGCAGAGAGCTGCATCTGAAAATAGTGTGTGTGTCTATTATGTTTTCTCAGTGAACGTTTCCCACTGGTGGACATTACAGTCTATACTTCCATTGCTGTTTTCAGTCCCTTTCCCATCTCCCCCCCCCCCTGTGTGTGTGGTTATTTCTATTCATGGGGGGATTATGTATTGGTGATTTTCTCTGTGTTTGTGAATTTCTTGCTGACCACAGCAGAGTCTGATGGAATTAATGTTGATGGACATCATCCCACTACAGACATGCAGCTCCTTCACAGAAGACCAACTGACTGCATACTGTATAGAGTTACTTAGTTTACATTGATGGTGTTCTGTAGTTATATTTTTTCTTATCCTATTTAAAGTACTCTTTTTATCCTTGTAGTTCTTCATAGGTTCATAAGTGTGTACTAGGCTAATAGCCCTGGAACCTTTACAAGCCTAGCCCATAGGATTACTCTGACAACGTGCCACCTAACCATAGTTCCAAGTGCCTCTGTCAAGTAGAGCCACTGGAGTGATCCCTGGGGTGAATTTTCTATTTCCCTTGCACTCATCAAGATTTCTCTTGAAGAGGGCCAGCGTGGTGCTCTGTTTGACATGTATGGGAAGTCTATTCCATAGCATGGGCAGTCTCTGGGTTATGAACCTGTACCTCCAGCATGTTCTGTTGATTGGTGTAATGAGGTTGAGGTCTCTGGAGCATGTGGTGCAGAGGGATTGGGATTTGTAAGTCAGGCAGAGATTGCCTCTAAGTAGGTGATATGAGACAGAGAATAGTTGGAGTTTTTTGAGTCTGTCCATATAGGACAAGTGTTTAAGGCCTAGGATCCTTTTTGTGAGGTACTTTTGCGGCCTCTCCAGTTGTTTCAGGTGTCTAGTGTGGTACATGCCAAATGGAGCATTGTACTCGATGATTGGCCTAATGAGGGAAGAGTAGAGGGGAACAATGACCTCTTTCTTCCTTCCTGGTTTCAAAACCCTTAGTAATGACATGTGCCACATAGAAGGTCTTTCTGACCACTTTGGTAATGTGGTGGTCAAAGGAGAGGTTGTTGTCAACCTGTGTTCCCAGATATCTTATAACGCCTTCTGTGTTCAATGGACTACCACCGATGTGGTAATTCATGGGAACTGTTTTTTTCCCAAAATGGATGACGACACATTTTTTGCCATTGAGCTTAAAGCCATGGTTCTAATATCACTTGGGGAGTCAATAATGGTTCCCAACTTGCAAACATCTGTGAACTTTGTCAGCCAGAGTCCCTTCGTGTTAGCCTGGACTTCTGAGAAGTAGATACCAAACAGGAGAGGACCAAGGACTGATCCCTGGGGGACTCCACTCATGACTGGTCAGCAGTCTGACTTAAAGTCAGCTACTTTCACACTGTGGGTTCTGTGAGCCAGTTTACATCCCACCTAGTGATATAGGGGTTGATGCCTAGCTTAGTGAGTTTTTCTATGATTCCCGAGTGAGGAATGGTATCAAAGGCCTTGGTCAGATCAAGGTAGGTTGTATGAACCACCTTGCCTTCATCCACAGCTCTAGTGACTGACTCAAAGAAGTCAACCAAGTTGAGCAGACATGATCTACCCTTCACAAAACCAAACTGTGTGGGATCCAGAGTCTGGAGATTCCCTAAATCCTTGTTTATTAGGTCCATGATGATGCATTTCATAGCTTTGCATATTAGACTTGTCAGGCTAATGGGGCCTTAGTTTCCATGGACTGTAGTCACTCCTCCTTTGTGGAGAGGGATGACTATAACAGTGCATCATTCGGTAGAGACAAAGCCTGAGGTGAGGCTGTGGTTGAACAGGGCACACAGGTGAGGTGCTATTTCACTCTGTAGTTCATGTAGAACATAGCCAGGGATATTGTCAGGTCCCACAGAAGTTGTATTCTTGGCCTTGGACAGTGCTGTTTTAACCTTTGCAGCAGTAATACTGGGTGCCTGGCAATCTACTGGTATTGTGATTGGTCCTTGGGGGGGGGGGGTAAAGTTGGCACTGAATCTGTCGGCCAGTATATTGGCAATATCTGTTGGCTCAGTATAGGAGGTACCATTGGCAGTAGCTCAGAGCAAATCTGGATATTGCCATGGAAATTCTTTACATAACTATAGAAGGCCTTGTGGTTGTCTTTACTAGCTAGCTTTAAAGAATTTGATGAGGGATTACAACTTTTTGTTGAGGCTGATAATGGAGTTTTTCCAGTCTTGGGACTTCACCTTATTCTGCATCAGTTCCTCTTTCTGTTGTAGAGTTTGTTTATGGCAGGAAGACCACCAGTTTGGCTTTCTTTTTTTGGAGGAGAGTGTCTTGGTTCTATTGGGTATGGTAAGATTCATGCATTTGTGTACGTGTTCAAACAGTGCATTGGTGTATGATTCTGCAACTATTCTCCATTTGCATGGGTGCCGTGAAGTTAGCCACCTCTGTTTTTAGGAGCCCAAAGTTAGCTTTGGAGAAGTTTTTCATGGTGGTTACCTTTGCAGGGGGGTGGGATGTGGCTTTCCAAGGTGATTAGTTTGTGGTTGGATCTAACCAGGGAGGAGTTGACTATTGGTGTAGAGCAACAGTTGCCCATGTTAGTAATGACCAGGTCAAGGATGTTGCTACCTCTAGTGGGGGTAAGAACGAGCTGGTCCAGGGCATTGGACCTTGTAGTTCTTTTTTATAAAGTTATACAAGTTTATGTCAATTTGAAACCAGTAATGGAAACAATCTCCTTAAAATACTGAGCTTTAAACACCTATGGGTTTTTGAAAGATGGAAATGCAATATGGAATACTGTAGCATATGCGAAAGGGATGGCTATTGTTATGATTTTCACATTTTCCTTTTTTGACATAATGAGGCAGTTTGGTTCCGAGTTTAGGGTTTCTATCAGTATAAGCTTCACTCATGGAACTTGAATGGAATATATTATCCCATAAAGTGACCCAGGGTAGTAGAGTATATGTCAGAAAAATAAATCCAGACATATTACTCCTGCAAGAGACTTATTTTACACAGGATATTTCCTGGTGAGTTATAGTGGGTTATGAGGGGGGGGGGTATGGGCAGCAGGCAACTAATAGGCAGGAGGAGGTATAGTGCCTCTTTTGAAACAGGATTTCCCAGACTAGTATTTGCAAGTCATCCAGAACTTGAAGGTAGGTTTGAAATAACTAACAGTTTGGTAGCCGGTCATGGTTTTATATTAATTAACATATATTTACCAGCAGATATACAACTTAAATTGGCAACCAGATTTATATATTTACCAGCAGATATACAACTTAAATTGGCAACCAGATTTATATGAGATTTGATAGATTTTCAAGAGGTTTATCTTTCTAGGGTAGGGACTGGAAATTAGTTTTTAGCCAGAGTAGAGTTTTTAGTGGCCTGAGGGCTAGAATTGTCCTGCCCCTTGGTAGATGGTTAGAGCCATATGGATGGTGAACTTTTCCTATATGGTTCAAGGTAGCAGTGGTCATTTCACATGTTATTCTTATCATCACCAAGCAGCTTCCAGAAATTACAAGATGTTGTGCTTGCAAGAAGCATCTTTATTTAATGACATCTCTGGAAGTCCTGATAGAAGTAATATCTGACCACTCCTCACTGATAACGGACTTCAGTCTTGAGTTTAGTACCTCACTAAGGCATACGCTTGACGAGCCTTGTCTGCAAAGCTATGGAGAGGATCATAATGGAACTCATAAATAAAGACATTGGGGACTTACAGACACTGGATCCTACCCAATTTGGCTTTGTCAAGGGCAGATCCTGCCTCTTGAACTTGGTTGACTTTTTCGAAACAGTCACTAAGGCAACTGATGAGGGTAAGGCAGTTTACACAGCCTACCTTGACCTAGCAAAAGCGTTCGACACAATACCCCACTCGGGCATCATAGAAAAGCTCACCAGCTTAGATGTAAACCCATATGTCACGAGATGGGTTGCAAACTGGCTCAAGGACAGAACCCACAGGGTTAGAGTTGCTGGTGCCATGTCAGACTCTAAGCCGGTCACGAGCGGTGTCCCACAGGGCTCAGTCCTGGGCCCCCTCTTGTTTGGCATTTATTTTTCTGAAGTGCAGGCAAACATAGGGGGATTGTGGCTGACAAAATTTGCAGATGACTGCAAACTGGGCACCATAACTGACACTCCATCAGACACAGACATCCTCCAGAGAGGTCTCATAGAAATGGATAACTGGTGCCAAAGTCATGGCCTTAAGCTAAATGCCAAAAAATGTATAGTCATACCCTTTGGGAAAAACAAGGTAACCCCTAATTACCACATAGGTGGTAATCCATTAAACATGGAAGACGTTATCAGGGACCTGGGGACCCAAGTTGACAGTAACCTCTCTTTTGACACTCACATTGCCAAAGTGGTTAGGAAGACCTTCTACATTGCCCACCTGATCATGAAGGGATTCACATCCAGATCAGGAGAGGTCATTGTACCCCTGTACTCTTCACTTATCAGACCAATGATTGAGTACAACGCCCCATTCGAATGTACCTTACCCGACACCTGCAGCAGTTGGAAAGACCCCAAAAGTTCCTCACCAAAAGGATAAAGGCTCAAACATATGTCATACGCTGCCCGACTGAAGAAACTCCAGCTCTATTCAGTCGCATACCGTCTGCTCAGAGGTGATCTGTGCCTGACATACAAGGCCATGTCCAACTCGGAATTAATGGACATGCTCCACCTCAAAAAATCCAAATCCACCAGAGCCACGAGAGCAAGAGACTTAAACCTCAACATGGATATAAATAGGACGTGCTGGAGGGACAGATTCATCACCCAGAGACTCCCTACACTATGGAACAGAATCCCAGTCCATGTGAGGCAGAGCCCCTCACTGACTCTGTTCAAGAGAAATCTTGACGAGTGGATGGGAGATCGTAGGTTTACCCCGGGAATCATCTCTGTGTCACTGCTGGACAGAGGCACAGCAAACTAATGGGTATAGTATTCTCATCCTAAGGGGTGGTAAAAGCCACACACACTCTGGCTAGGCTTATAAATGCCCTAGGGCAGATAGCCTAGTATGAACCTATGAACCTATACCTCTAAAGTGTACCTCATTACAAGGAACGTACCTCATTTGGTGTCTTAAAAAGTTCAATTTCCTCGAAGTTCCTCAAAGTTCCACATTGAGTCTGTCACACATTCAGTGTTACAAATTTTTTTAAGTGAAATCCATGGTAAATAGAAATGAATCATATTAATTCATTAAATGATCTTCTTTATAAGTAAAACCAGCATATTTTAACCATCCTATGACCTTCCTAGTTGAAGTTGTTAGTAAGCCATTAGTATGTGTTCCACATTTTGCCCATTTGTTCCACATTATGAGGGCTAGTGTTACTCATTTTGGAGATGGAATGTTGACAGCTATGCACTAAGGCACTGGAGATTTAACCTTTATTACTGCAAAGGAGATATCTTTGATGGGAAATTAATGGACCTGATGAACTAACAGCTGCCTTTGCAGTTTACTGCTTCTAGGACTGTCCAGGAACAATGAGATAGAAAATTTTGCAAAGCATCTTAAATACTAAGGGGACATGTTACTGCTGAGATATGTGGTGTTAATTTTAGCCTTACTGTCACACAGATGGAATTGTTGACTTTGCAGAAGAGTTTTTTCCACTGACTTGTAAGGCCACATACTAGAGGTAAATTCTATAAAAACAAAGTGACAGTATGTTAGAATGTATGACAGCTCAAGCTGTGTAGCCCTAAAATAAAAAAAAAAAAAATTGAGTCTACCTCATCAGAACTAAAGCTTCTGTATTTGAGATTTCGTTAGCAAATAGCAACAAGAGTAACAGCTTAAGTTAAAGATATAGAGAACTCAAATAATATATCAGAGGTATTTAGGAACTAATACTAACCTATATACTCTGGAGAGAAGGGGACTGAACTGGACATTAGGGTAATTAGAGAGCAACCGTCAGGACATGAGCTGCCATCTGTTCTACTGGCACATGTAAAATAACCCAGAATGATATTAAGGATGATAGTCAGGTTATGTGTAAGAAGATCAAATATTTCATAACACCTGGGTTTGACTGGATTCCACTGGAGATTTACTATAAATTTAGGAAGGCTTTCCTGCTTAGCTCTGTTATCCTTGCAAATGAGAGTTTACACTTGGGCATACCTCCACCTTCATATAAGCAGGTACGCAGAGTAATCCTTCCTAAACCAGGTAAAAATCTCACCCAAGTGGAACTTGCTGACAGGTGTAGAGCACTAATCACATCCAGTTTCAGTCTCAGCTTGGCAAAAGCTAAACTGCAAAATGAAATCAGTTGCTAATTCCAAAACAAAATTATCAGCATATTACACTGAAAGAAAAGTATATACTCAAAAAAGATGGGTAGAATATTAAAAAGCATCCGTCAAGAAGAGAAAAAAGGAAACGAAAGAGAAAAGAGGAATATATATATATATATATATATATATATATATATATATATATATATATATGTATACGTGTATGTATGTATACAACACTGCAAAGAAACAGAGGAGAAGGAGTTCCTTTGGACTAAACACAGGAGATAAAGGAAGTAGAGAAGATAGTGTTAAGGTGATGCTTTTGGACATGAGGCATTCGCCAGTTCACACTAAGAAATTTGTGGCAATCCAGGCTTCTAGGTTCAATTGTCCTTACCTGGTTCACAGGTTGCAGATAACATCTTAAAAATAATGACCATGAATGAAGATGCAGTGAGAAGGGAGAAGATACTGTTGACCAGCTTTAAAGCCTAGAAGACATTTGACAGAGTAAGCTGGAAATACACGTTTTCAACTCTTTTTTATAAACACCTTTATTAAACACACAGTTATAAGAGAAAACAAACCACAACAAAGATTTTTTTCTTTTTATTGCATTATACATATATGATGATTTATTTCTACTGCATTATACATGTATGATGATTTATTTCTTAATAATTCTTATTCCACTTAACATTACATAGATGTAAAAGTTATGCCTTCCCTATAATTTCAGTCCTCCTCCTTGTACATTATTCTGCATTTACTGCTCCCACAAATCCAGTTTATTTTTATATTGTTTGCTATTTCCTTTTTCTAAACATCCCACATCCTAATCTTTTATCTCCTTTACATTATTCAATAATTTAGTTATGGTTGGTTTAGATTTTTTCATTTTCTAGCATTTACCTTATTGGTAGCCAGCAACATTAATCTTAATAAGATCATACTGTCTCCAGGCAATTCAGTTTCTGTATCCCATCTCAAAAGAATCATTTCTTTAGTTACAATATTTTGCTCCCTAACATTTCTGACAAAGTACCCTACAGAGAATTTTTTAAATCTATAAACTTGTTGCATTCCTCTCCAATATTTGCTATCTACATGTGAAACATTCTCTGAAGTTTATTTGGGTATAAAAATAACTATGCAAAGAATTTCATGCAAACATCCTAAACCTTCTAGACTTTGTTACATAAAAGAAAACAATACGGATGTCCTCTGTTGTTCCTTTATACATTGCTTTTCCATTCTCATTTCAGTCTTTTCTGACCTATTCTGATTACTATATTTATCCTGCTTTATTTTATATGCCCCACTAAAGTCTTTTAACCACACCTTCTGTTCCAGACTCAAGTGAAAACTCAACCAGAGCTGGTCTTTCATTTAACACTCCCTTATTTCTTTCTCTTTGCCTATATTTTGTTATCAAACCCTGGTAGGGAAGGCAGTCTCCAACCTACAGTCTAAACTTCTGCTTGGCTTTATCCCAGTCCCTGACTTTTCCTTCCCTTGTTATTTGCTTCCAATATCTTGGTTCCTTTGCTTTCTCCAGCAAATACCACCTCTGTATTGCATATTTTCTATGCCCCTATCTGCAGCCATCCCTATAAATAAAATCTCCTTTATACATTCCTATATTGGCTTAGTTCTCAAAATACTTCCTGCTACTTTGTAAATATAATATTCTGCATGATTGCTACTGTTCTAATATTGTGTTTGGTGTTTTACTACTTTATGTGGCACTACTTTTCATGGAGTTACAGTTAAGTTTGTACAATGGAGAAATAGGTTGTATCTGTGTGCTGTACTGCTGGCAGCAATGTGTTTATTGCAGTTAATTTAGAAAAAAAATGGTATGAACAGTGTTTTGTTTTGTGCAGATAGTTACTCATTTATGTACTGTTTTTATGTGTCTAAGTCAATATGTGATATTAATCGTGCTGTGCATACCTCTAAATTGTCCAGAATATTGTAGAATATCCTTAAGATTTTCACACACACACAGCTTTAACATAATACTGTTGCATACTTCATACGTGACTCCCATATGCACATCACAGTCTGTTTCTGTGATCTACTCCTAACATTATCATTTCATCCTCGTTATCACCCTCTGAATAGTTTCATGAATAAACCTGTGTTCCCTCATAAACTGCACTACATACCCTGTCCTATAACTACATACTACATTTTCTTCATAAGTAAATAAATTAAATTATAAAAAAGAAACACTATCACAATTTAGTGATCAGCAGCAAAAGAAATTAATTATATCCTAGCAAAGTCCATACTATTCATGATTTCCCAAATTTATTTTATTTTACTGTACTTTACTTATTGATTGCTTTGTATTCAACGGGAAAGTCTGTCTGGGTGGAAAAACCATTGCCAGCACAAGACGGGGAGAAAAACGTCATGAGCTACAGAGCGAAAGTAACATACTTAGTGTGTTGAATTGTTTGAGTGTACAATAATGAGGAAAAAAAAACAATGACTGAACATACAAGAGTGAGAAAACAAACATTGACATACATATGAACAATCAGTATGCAAACATATTATAAAAATAACAGACGTGATTAATATGAAAAATCATTCAAGGTAGATCATAATGTATGTTTACACTAACAAAGGTAAGACCACAGCTCTCAACCTTCTGTCTCCAAAATGAGGAACACAAGCCCTCATAATGTGGAACGAATGGTCAAAATGTGGAACACATACTAATGGCTTACTAACAACTTCCATGGGGAAGGTCATAGGGTTGTTAAAATAGCTAGTTTTACTTATAAAGGAGATCTTTTTGTGAATTAATATGATTAATGTCTATTTACTATGGATTTCACTTAAAAAATCGCTAACACTGAATGTGTGACAGACCCTTTCAATGTTGAACTTCGAGGAACATGAACTTTTTAAGACCTCAAATGAGGTACGTTCCTCATAATGAGGTACCCTTGAGAAGCATGGGTAAGACCCATATATTTTATAACAGGACAATGGTGAAGTGAACGTTCATGACAATGTAAAATTGAGGAGTATGGCATAGTTTATGTGGCCATGTAGGCATAACAATACAGGATAAGATACAAGATTATTGGCCAAGTAGTCTTTTTAGAGCAGGATTTCATTACAGTATGGCGCCTCATTATCGTCATCATCAGCACTGCTGTCATCTGAACTTCCTGATGAACTCAGATAAGGGTAATCCTTGTAAAGGATTTAGAATTCCAACATCAGGAGTTAAAAATCATGTCTAAAGGGGCAAAACCTTTGTTTTTTATACAATTGTTTCACTCCATTTTACAAATAAAATTACTTCAAAAACTATTTCTGAACATGGAAGCTTTAGCTTATACCACCATATTTAGGGCATTAACATTAGTTGGTGGGAAGGAGGTGGTTATGTCACTTTGTGTTCCAGCCCTAATTATGGTGGATTAGCATGGGTAAGTAATTGTGAATTAATTGATGGAACTGCCAGACTGTTAAATTAACAATTTTGCAAAAAGCTAACCAGTATTTTTGTTTGCCCAACTCTTAATTTAACATTTGTCAACAATTACATAACTTAATATACAATTACTTACCCACCCTAATCCAGCATAATTAGTGCTGGAACCCAAAGTGACATAACTGTCGCCTTCCTGATAACTAATATTAATGCTTTAGACACAGCTGTGTAAATTTAGACTTCCACATTTGAAAAGAAGTTTTAAAGTAATTTTATTTATAAACTGGAATGAAATTATCTTTGTTCTTGCATAACAAATGTTGTTTCACCCCTTTAAATCAATAATTTGGATATCAGTAGTTTCACTAGAAGAAAAAAAAAACTGCTCTCAGATTACTTTTCATACACTGAACTGACAGCTTTTGTGGAATGTCCAATATGACATTAAAGGTCGGAAGGCATTCTACAGAGTGTTACAAGGAGGTGGAGCATCACACAATGAAAGATAACAGAAAAAAAGGTAAAAATTATTGTAACTCATGAAACAATTATTGAGAAACCACAGGAGTCATTAAAACAGAAAAACAACCAAGAATATAATAGAGACAAATATAACTTTAAGAACTAATTCTAGTGCTTCTCATGCAGATGGCTCATTGTTCAATCATTTCCCGATTAACTGCCAGTGTCTGCCGTTTGTCTACAGCTGCAAACCCTTGCTTGTAGATTAAAAAAAAAAGAACATGGTTTTGCAGTTGCATGCCATAGCTCCTATCAAATGCTGGTAAACTATCTCTTTTGTATGACTTTAGTGTATACTTATACATGTGTGCATAACACCAGTGGAACCACCATAATTTAATGCACACATATAATCAGTTCACTTTCACCTCTTCCCTCTAGCAGTACAAGATCACAGCATCATACCGCTTACATCTATTCTTTATCCTGTTACAGTATAAACGTATACATTCCAGATTGATTAATGTCGAGAAAAAGTACTTTCTTATTTTAATATCACTGGCATTAACAACAGCCACAGATAAGATTCTCCCACCTCACATTTCAAGTACTTCCTGCATATTGTACAGAACTTCCTTACAGTGTAACATGCACTTGATTTCAGGAAATTTACTATACAAATATTACTAACACAAAAAGAACTTATTTTCAGTCCCTTTGTTATCCTTCTTAATATGAGTGACAAGGTGGGAATTATGCTTGAGTCCTTCCACCTGTTTAGCAGTCCACAAACTTCCAATCTTTCCTTTACCTTTTCTGCTTCTCACAGAAGAACAGTTCTCGTGCCTAAAGTACGTCTTATGGCAATGACACTTTATAGTTCTTCCATTTATTTCCTACATAGTTTTGCTGGCCTTCATCATCATCATCTCAACCACCCAACACCTGTCTCTAGTTCAAGTCCAAGGTAGTTCTATTTTCTGTTGCTCAAAATCATTTTCCTTTGGAACACTGGAAAAGGCTTTACTAGCACATTAGCACATTCTGTCTGTGGGCTGTGCCACTATCAGAGGAATACAAACAATTGTACTCTTCAACTTGCTGGCTCGCTTTTTTTGCAGGGTAAGATATTTTATTTCCTCCTTCACCTGTTCTTCATCCAAAAATTCCTTTGCTCCTTCAAGAAAAAAGTATTTTGAAGTCAGTTGGATATAACAACATAAATCACAGACTTACCTAATATCCTCTAATAGCAGGGTTACACTTGTTTTTCTTCTGACTGGTGTACAGTGAAAAATCCTTTTCTACAAACATTCTGGTGTTCCCAGTTGATAACACTTTACCCTTCTGCCCCAGTTTAACTGCTTATACGACTGCATTGCTACTACTATAAGTCTTGGCTTCTTTCTCATGACCAAATTTGGAGCAAACACATGGTGTGCCTTTTCAATTAAAAAATCATTCTGTGGAATACCAGTTCCATTTCTTATTTGTACTTTCATAAAATTAATGCAATCTGTTCCTTCTAGTTTCTCCAGTACAGCAGAAAATCTCAGAAGACAGAGCATGCAGAGAAAACCCAACTACTATTTTTTTGAAAAGTTCTCCATGAGAAGCATCATATTCATCCAGTCTTTCCTTCAATTTTAACATCTGATTTCTACAATTTTATCAGCTCATCTGAATAGCTGCTTAAAGATTATTTTATTCTTTCTAGCCTTTTGTCATTTAGGTTCATAGGCTGGTACTAGGCTATCAGCCCTAGCGCCTGTACAAGCCTAGTCATAACAATTCCCTGGCTATTTCTTCCCACAATAATTACCTCCCTGGACCCCTGTCTAGCAGGGTGACTGACGTGATCCCCGGGGTAAATTTCCTATCTCCCATCCAGTCGTTAAGGTTCCTTCTGAAGAGGGCCAAGGAGGCGCTCTGTTTTACATGTATGGGCAGTCTATTTCAGAGTATGGAGAGTCTCTGGGTCAGGAACCTATCCCTCCAGCATGTTTTGAAATTGTGATGACAGGGTTTAGATCCCTGGAGCATGTGGCTCTGATGGATTGGGATTTCTTTAAGTGTAGCATGTCCAACAGCTCTGGGTTTGACATGGCCTTGTATGTTAAACAGAGATTGCCTCTGAGTAGATGACATGCGACAGAGTATAGCTGGAGTTTTTTTAGTCAGTCAGCATAGGGCATCTGCTTTAGGACTGTGATTCTTTTAGTGAGGTGTTTCTGCTGCCTTTCCAGTTGTTGCAGATGTCTTGTGAGGTACATACCAAACGGGGCGTTGTACTCTATGATGGGTCTAATGAGGGATGAGTACAGTGGGACAATGGCCTCCTTTTTTCTGGATGAAAAGCCCTTAGTGATGAGGTGTGCTACATAGAAGGATTTCCTGACTGTTGTAGCGTTGTGGTTATCGAAGGTGAGACCACTCTCCACCTGTGTTCCTAAGTCTCTTATCACACTTTCGGTGTTTAATGTACTGCCACCTATGTGGTAATTCATGGGTACATGGTTTTTCCCAAAGGGATAACTATACACTTCTTGGCATTGAGCTTGAGCCCATGGCTCTGGCACCAAGCATCTGTTTCTGTAAGGCCCGTTTGTAGAATATCCACATCATTTGGGGATTCAATAATGGCTCCCAGTTTGCAGTCATCTACAAACTTTGTGAACCAGAGTCCCTCAGTGTTGGCCTGTACTTCAAAGAAGTAGATGGCAAATAAGAGCGGTCCAAGGACTGAACCCTGAGGTACTCCACTTGTCTGGAGCTGGATTTGGAGTCGGCTACTTTTACAGTGAGGGTTCTGTCAGTACGCCAGTTGGCAACCCATCAAGTGATGTAGGGATTTATGCCCAACTTAGTAAGTTCATCTATGATTCTAGAGTGGAGGAGGGTGTCGAAGGCATTGGCGAGGTCCAGACAGGCTGTGTGGACTGCCTTACCCTCGTCCATTGCTCTGGAGACTGATTTGAAGAAGTCCATCAGGTTCAAGAGATATGATCGGCCCTTCACAAACCCAAACTGGGTTTGACTATATTCACTCTTCCAGTGTCTCACTTTGATTACATTCACTCTTCCAGTGTCTCACTTAGTTTAAACACCTCTGAATTAATTTGATTTATTTTTCCCTCTAAATTACTGGAAGCCATTTCCTGTACTAAAGCAAAAACCCAAATTGTTTTTTGATCATCTGTAAGACTCTTCCCCGACAGAGTTTTTTGCTTCCCTTTTTCTTGATTTCTTCTTTGCCAATATCCAGGCAGTGTAGTAACTAACTAGTAACTGAATTTTATTAAGATGAATGGCTTTTGCTGTCTGTTCTCCACAGTTTTGTTTTCACACTGAGACAGCTCTAATCAACCTGTTGATCAGTGTACAAGCCATCTTGGAAGTCCAACTTGCAATATGTTTATTACTACCAGATCTCAAACCACAAGAAAACATAAGCTTATGTGGGAAAGAGAAAGTATAGTTGTGTAAATTAAGTTACCATAAACGGCAGATGTTTGACTAAATCACTGTTGAAGTATAAAGTATATAACATAAAGCTATATGGGATGTATCCTGACAAGGATATCAAACTGTATGTCTACTTAAGCAGGAGTGTGTGCTGGTATAAATAATATGTATGTGTACCATAATTTAGAACTTTCTTGTCCTAAGGATGGAGGCTGAAGCCTAAAGCCCTAAAAAAGCATATCAAATAACCAAGAGTCATGTTGGGTCAGAAAAAGGAGCCAGCATGACAGGAACCCCACCATGGTCAAGGAAAGAGAAAAATAAAGAGTGAGAAGGTGGGAGGGTGTAAGTACTGCAACAGTGATCTATTTGAACATCTAGTGTTATGGTAATTTACACAATACTAGTACAGTCATTAGATCACTGTTGCAGTAGCACAATGCTATATGGGACAACTGCCAAAACTTAGGAAATAAGGGTGGAGGAAGTAGGACCAAAGTCCAGAAGACCCTATAGAGTAGACCTAGAAATTCCGGCTCTGGCTGTGGAAATCAAGTCAATTTTATTGTGTTTAGATAAGGTGTGAACAGGTGACCATGTTCCTGTCTCTAGAATAGCTCTACAGTCCATCCCTTTCCAGAAGGTGCCACAGTTCTGGTAGCACAAGCGATGACATTCTGAAGAGGTTGTGCTTTTTCCATGTTGATTATAATGTAAATGAATAGCCTGAGACATCCATCTAGAAAATGTTTGCTTGGAAACTGGCTGTTTTTGTGTTGCCTTCAAAGGAAAAAAAGAGTTGATCTGACATTCTTAAATTATTATTATTTTTTTGTTGTTCAAGTAGTACCTAAGCTGCCTTTGGACATCCAAGGTGTGCAGAATTCTCTCTTTCTCCTCTATCTTCTTAGGTTCAGGAAAAAAGAAAGGGAGGTGAACATACCGAATAAAAAAAAACATTAGTCATGAAAGTAGAGTTGATTCTAAGACTCGCCCCTGTCTTTATGGAAAATTAAAAAGAGCTGAGACATGAGGGCTTGCAACTCAGATACTCATCTAGTTGAAGACAGAGTAATAAGTAAAACTGTCTTCCATGCAACAAAACTTCAAAGAAGAACTAGCTGCAGGTTCAAATGGAGACAGAGTCAGCTTTTCTAATACAGATGTAAGATCCCAGGATAGAGCCACCTGTTTCCTACATGGTTTAACAAGTAAAATCCCTTT
Source organism: Protopterus annectens (assembly GCF_019279795.1). NCBI lineage: Eukaryota > Metazoa > Chordata > Ceratodontiformes > Protopteridae > Protopterus > Protopterus annectens. Next base: position 1,920,353,854 of record NC_056737.1, read on the forward strand.
CAAGAACTGCTTGACTTGGAACAAGGAAGAGAGAGGATCTAATGGCAAACATGCAGAAATTGCCATAAGATGGACTTTTATACAAGTGTAAGGCTTGCCTGATTTGAGAAATTCACACAATTACTGGAAACCACTAGAACCCTTGCCTGGTTTGGATCCTTGTCTCTCTAACAGCAGCAGCAGCAGCAAACACAAAATATCTTTCATTTAAATGAACAATATTTCATAGGAGCAGTTTATAGCCTCCTTTAACACCTACTGCACATCCTCTGAAAAGAGGTACCTAAAAAGAACAAAAAAATCTATCACCCATACAGTCAGGTGTAGGTTCAGGATGTTACACTTGAAGAGAGATTCCTTGTCCTATATGAGTAGATCCACTGTTGAAGAAGTTTTTGATAATTGCACCTGACCAGTTGCATGAGAAGGGAGAAAGTACGGTTGTGTGAGTAAACTTACCATAACAATACTTGCGTGAATGATCACTGGTGCAATAGCCTAAGTGATATGGGTTTCATCCTCCATAGTAAATAGCTAGGCTTGCCACCCCTCCATTTTTTTTCCGGACTATCAGGAAATCAAATTGATTCTCCGGTAGTCCGGAAAACACTGTACAAACTCCGGTATTCTGTTTCAAAAAGGAAACAGACTATCTGAGTTTGTAAATCGGCTGACTTACTATGCTTTTTTTACAGAAAAGCATAGTAAATCAGCCAAAAGCAGGCGGCGGGAACGAAAAAAGAGGGCGTTCCCGTTGAGTGATGCTGTTGTGACATCACAAAATAGGAGGTATGTTGGTGGGAGAGGGGGTTGGGGTGGGTGGGATTACTGGTGATGCGAGGGGCGTGGCTTTGCTCCGGTTTTAGCCGTGAAGGAAGGTGGCAACCCTGTAAATAGCTCATCAGCTTTCAAAGTTTTAAGGCACCTTCCACACACCTGAATAGTTAGCTGAGCTTATTAAAAGTCAGGTTTGTGTCCCATGCCTGTCAGAGCTTTTATGCCAACATAGAGAGAGAGGCTAAAGCCCTGAGAGGGCAATGATAAGAACAGAAAAACAAAAAAAAAAGTCCTCACCTTGGCAAAAATAAAAAAACTGGGATGGAGGGAGGGAGGGAGCAGCTACTGCAGCAGTGATCATTCGAACATCTACTGTTATGGTAAATTTACTTACGCAACTGTACTATGTTCATCATTATGATCACTGCTGCAATAGCTATAGCTGAATGGGTAGATTTCTCTACAGGCTAACTGGGAGGAAGGATGAGGATCTAAGATCCCCTGGTGAAAAGTCCTAGTAAAGCCAGTCCTAGGTCAGCAGATGAACTCTAGTTTATAGTGCTTTGTAAAAGTATGCACTGGGGACCCTTTCCAAAAATTCACATATGAAGCCAAGGCCCTGGTAAAATGAGTCTTGACAGTGCCTGGAATTGTCTTATTGTTGCGGGTATAACAAAAGGTAATAGCATGGGACAACCACTTGGAAATAATCTGCCTTGACACAGGTTGTCCTTTTTTTTTTACCTTCACAAGAAATTAACAATTGATCAGAATTCCTAAAAGATTTTCTTCTGTCAGGATAGTACCAGAGTGGCCTGTGAACATCCATGGCATGTAGTATCCTTTCTCCCTCATTTTTAGGTCTTGGAAAGAAGTTGTTGATGGATTGCTTGCCTCAAAGTAAACTTGGATACCACTTTAGGCATAAAAGAAGGGTTAGTTCTTATAGCCAATGCACTTTTTCTTAGGGCCAAAAGTTAATGTCTTCTGAAAGCATACAAGTTGTTTTTCATATTTGGGAGGGAAAGAGAGAGACAAAGAAGAAAAGAACAGGCAGCAATCAGTGTAAGTGGGACCATTGGCTGCAGCATGTGCTTTAGCATGAGTAACCTTAATTTTAGGTTAGATAACTCCTGTAGGTACAGCCATCAATTGGGAGCAACTGTTCCCTTCTGGAGGGTTACATTTCATGTTTTTAATATGTACATAATTTTGTGTGTTTTTTACAAGTTAATAGGGAATGTGGATGTTTTGTATTTAGTTTTTTGTTTGAAGGTTTTCATTAAATGAAAATGTCTTGGCAAATGTAAATATTGGAAGAGCGTTGCACCACAAGTATTAGTATTTCATCTGAGTTTTCAAACTTACTAAACAACCAAAATGGCAAAAAAACAGCTTCAGAGTAACAACAGGCTTTCACCATATTAAATCCACAATATATGAAATACAGAGCTTTGCTGTTGTAAAAGTCAAGTAGCGTTGTAATTCCACAACTTTAAAACATGTAGATATCATAAAAACAGACATAAAAATGAAGACCCCCTTCTGATGTAAACAACAGACAAGCGCTTTGAGCTTTTTCAAGCCTTCTTCAGATCCCTCCTGGCAAATGTGACATAGGTTCAAATGGAGATGAGAAGAAAAACCTGTACAAAAAAATCAGCCTGCCAAACATTAGTATCACAAAAGCTGGAAATACACATTAAAACTGTCATGTGTAATAGTTGGGAACAATAGCTTTTTATCATGATGGCTATGCTGTCCATATTATCCTGAAACGTGAACTTACAGGAATAGATAAAAAGAAAAGAGTATTAAATGATATTAAGAAATGCAGAGTGCAAATAGCAATGATGCAGGAAACACACTTAGAAAATAAAATGAGCATGTAAATTTGACAAAAAGAGGATTTCAGAATGAACATTCAGCAGAACATCAAGGAGAGAGGAAAAGGGGAGTAATTATAGTACTTGCAATTAATTTATTTATTTAACACGTGTTTACTGGGAAAATCCAACTTGGAATGAACCTATTTCCAGTGGAGGCCCAGGGAGAAACTGCAGACACATGTCTTTGTAACATGGGAGGAAACCCACAAGAATGCAAGGAGGACATGCATACTCCTCACAGAAGGCACCCCAGTCAAGAATCGAACCGGAGAACCTCTTGCTGTGAGGTGACACCGCAAACCGCTGCACCACTGCACTGTGCAAAATACCTCTGTTGTTGATGAGTCTTGATGCAGAGAAAGCATTTGACAGAGTAAGAAAGGGAATTGGATGCATTTACATTCCCTGATACAATAATAAGGTTAATTAGAAGAGCTGTAGAAAAGAATTAAAATGGGAGGGCTCCTGTCAGATAAGCTGAGTTTGAACAGAGGAACCAAGGAGGGGTGCCCTCTTTCACCTTTATTTACTTTATATTTAGAGCCACTGGCAAAGAAAAAGTGGGACTCAGAAATGCAAGGATATAATTGATATGGTAATCAAGAAAAATTGGCTTCATTTCAGATGATATTATTTTGTACCTGATAAATCCAGAAAAGGGCATTTCAGTGTTGTGGAACATTTTGAGATGGTTTCAAGTCTTTTCATGATATAAAATGAATGAATATAAAACAAAAGCTATAGCCTTAAATTATGGACCTACACACATTGTTTCAACAATACCCATATTTATGGAGATATAAGTATTTAAGAGAATTGATTAAAAAGGCTTATTCTATGTCAGCTAAGGTTATGTGGGAAGAGAATATACAAAAGATAATACAGAAAGTGAAAAGCTGAAAAAAATATTTATGGATATGGATAGTAAGATACAAGCAGAGAAAATGTTTTTAATCCCTTTATTCTTGTATTCGAGTCAGGCATATTTTAATCAACCTGAAAAGTTGTGGACAATAATTAATAAAGAATTGAAGGAATTTATCTGAGAGGAAAGAGGGCAAGGATTAGGTGGGACAAGTTGATCCTTCCAATAGAACAAGGTGGCTTAGGTTTACCTGATTGAAAGTATATGTTAGAGCTACACAGTTAAGGCTCATATACATAACAAACACAGAAATTTATAATTCAAAAGTGGAAAGGGATTATGATTAAACAAGGCAGAAGTTCAAGAAATACAGAGAGAGAATGGGACTTTGGCTGCAAATCCTTAAGGAGAATCATAACAACCATACAGAACATTATATTCATAAAGTAGCAGAATGTAGTCTAAGAACTAAGCCAATACAGAAATGGAAAAAGGAGGTAGGGGTATAGAAAATAGACAAGAGGGGCTGGAATGTACTGGAAAAACCTGGCAAAAGAACCAAGATATTGGGAGTAAATAAGCAGGAAAGGTAAGAGAGTGGGATGAGGCTAAGAAGACATTTGGATTGCAAGTTAAAAATTGCCTTCCTTACCAGGGCTTGATCTCAAGAGTACAGGCAAACAGAAATGGATAGGGCAATTTTAAATGAAAGACCTGCTCTGGAAGAGTTTTTAGTTGATTGTAGGACAGATACAGCTGTTAAAAAGGGATAATTAGTATGGCGTATAAAATACTGCATGATAACTATAAGAATCAATCAGAGGAAGTTAGAATAAGATTGGGAAAAGAGACTGGAAAAGCAATTTACAAGAAAATAATGGGAAGACATATGTATGGCTCCCAAGTATGCAACCAAATCCAGAAAGTTTAGGATATTTGCTTGAAATTGTTTGCGTAGGTATTTTTATACCCCAAGCAGGATTTAAAGAATTTTATCAAATAGATAGCAAATGCTGGAGGTGAGATGGAGAAGAAACAGCTAACTGGGAACATATTTTTGAGTTGGGATATTTTAAAAATTCTCTACACATTACTCTGTCAGAAATATTGGGTGAGCAAATGGCTTTAAGTAAGGAAAGGTTTCTTTTGAGCTGGGATACAGTATCTGAATTGCCTAGATGTTAAGTTTATTTTTGTTGCCTACCAAAGAAGCAAGTACTAGAAATGGAAGTAAAGACTACACCAACTGTGTTTGAAGCACTGAATAGTATAAAAGAAATAAAAGTACTGGAAGAGGTATCTTTAGAAAAGGGAAGGAGTAAATTACATAGATGCAAATGGAAATTGTGGGAACAGTACATGGAGAATAAAGTTCAGGAGGAGTGAGGTATAAGGGAAGGCAGGAATTCAGCAATTTAAATTCAGCAATTTTTTGTAATGTTAGACTGGCGATAGTAGCAAAGAAAATATAAGTGATGTATTTTGTATTTAAATAAAAAATGTTAAAATGTTTTTCTGTAAATGTGTATTTGCCTATGCCTTAAGTGATAATTTAATAAAGGTGTTAAACAAGTTCTCAAAGAATCCCTGTCTTTGTGGTAAATGAGATAAGGCTGACCCACTAACAGCTTGCATCTCAGGTACTATTCCTGCAGAGGTCAGAACAATGAGTAAAAGTGTTTTCCATGTTAAGAACCTCTTGCCAGCCTGATGAGCTGGTTCAGCTGGAGCAAGTGTTTAAGATTCCAAGGAGGAGCCACTGTTTTTTTGGGAGGGTCCTTATGTAGAACCACGTTCAAAAATATTATTTTGACATAAAAAGTACAGTTGTGTACACTTACCATAAATGTAGATGTTTGAGTGTATTCACTGTTGCAGTCATCATCTGTGGGTTATCCCTGCTGTGGTAGCCCTTAGTCAGCCCGAATACCAGAGTCAATGTTTTTGTGTGCCGGCTGCCGTCGCCTGTAGTCTGACATCAGGTCGTAAGTGCTAGAAAGCAAGCATTACATCAGTTTTTCTTGCCCTAATCCATCAGAAGCACAAGGGAAAAGAGAGAAGTGGTCCTGGTGGCTAAAAGCCACCTTGGGAAGCTTGTGCCCCCCCCTAGGGGAAGATGTTAAATACACTTGAACATCTCGATAAAACAACCAGGTAGAGACCACCACGATGAAAATAAAACTGATTTATTGTAGAAAAACAAACGCTTTCATGTGCATCCAGGCACGCTTCCTCAGGTTTATACATCTTTACTCCATTAGGTAACTTTTAAATACATCTAACCCATTTACTAATTAGCTTAATCAGCAGATAAAATCAATTAAGCTGCTAGAAGCAATCAGGCAGCTTAAAGAGGCTTAAAGAAAAAACAGCATAAAGGAATATATTATTCATTCGAAGCAAAAAGGCAATGCTAGTAAAATATATATATATACATAATATGTGACATGATATCACAAAAAACATCCTTATCAAAATTAAATAAAAATATTAATAGCATTTATGATACAAAAAATATGCAAAATATATATATATGTTGAAATGAAATAAATGAAATAAGATAAGATAAAACCTGATGCTATAACAAAATCACATAGGTACAAAAAAATATGCAAAATATGTATATGTTGAGATGAAAAAATGAAATGAAATAAATGAAATAAGATAAGATAAAACCTGATGCTATAACAAAATCACATAGGTATAGAATAATTTAATAAATATATTATATGATATAATAACCTAAAACTAATCTTTATTACTAATCACATGCAGTTAAAATAGGTTTGATACTAATATGTTGATTCAAACCTGGTTCAATGTGTGTCATCAATCTTAAAATCCATCTCAACTCAACTCTTTCCAGGTAATTCATCTTATCACCACCTCTTTTGTTGGAACCTACCACCTGTACAACTCTAAATCTAAAACCATGACTAGGGTACATAGCAACATGTTTGGCTAAAGCATTACTTAAATTTAATTTCTTAATATCATATATGTGGTTATATCTACATTTATGGTAGGTGTACACAACTGTACTATGTTCTTCGTGTTTCACTGTTAGCAGTCATCACCTGTGGGAGGATTCCCAAAGCTGAGGAAAAGGGTGGAAGGATAGGTTGAGTCCTAGGTATGGGTCAGGAGGCCCTGCAAAATTGTAGAGGCAAACCCTGCCCTAGACTTAGAAAAGAGAGGTATGTGGTAATGTTTTGTAAAGGTATGGACAGAAGTCCAGGTGGTCGCTTCCAAGATGTCCCTGGTACGTACTCCTCTGAGGAAGGCAGTGGAAGTGGGGGTTGCCCTAGTGGAGTGGGTACGGACAGACTTGGGGATGGGTTTCCCATGTAGCCTGTAGCAAAAGTGGATACAGTGTGAAATCCATTTGGAAATGGTTTGTTTGGAGATGGGCTTTCCCTCTGGCCCTAGGGCAAAGCTTACAAGAAACTGGTCTGTTTTTCTGAATGGCTTGGTACGGTCCAGATAGTATCTGAGTTGTCTGAGCACGTCTAGTGAGTGTAGAATTCTTTCCCCCTTGTTTTGAGGGTTGGGAAAGAAGGTGGGAAGGTGTATGGCCTGGTTAAGGGTCACATCAGATACCACCTTGGGCATAAAGGAGAGGTTAGACCTCAGGGAGACTCTGTCTGCATGGAAAATTATGAAGGGCTCGACAGCAAGGAGAGCTTGAAGTTCTGAGACCCTTCTGGCTGAGGTAATAGCTAGAAGGAAGGCAGTCTTCCAAGAGAGGTATTTCAATTCTGTTGAAGCGGCAGGTTTGAAAGGAGGTAAGGTTAGTTTCTCTAACACATAATTCAGGTCCCAGGGTGGTGTTGGAGGCCTGATATTAGAAGACCCTCTGAGGAATTGCTTAATCAAAGGATGAGAGAAGAGGGTGGGTCTGAATCATAATGGCAGATATGGCCAAGGCATGGATTTTAATAGAGGAGAAAGACAGGCCACTATTGAGCAACTCTGCTAGGTAATCCAGGATGAGAGAGATTGAAGGTTGGGAGGTACTGCCCCCTTAGACTGTTTCCAGGAGCATAATAATTTCCATTTTCCTGCATATGACTTTCTTGTGCTGGGCCTTTTGGCCTCTGTGATGATGTCCCGGACCTGTTTGCTTAACAGGGACTCCTTGTTAGTTTTTAGTGTATAAGCCATGCTGAAAGTTTGACAGTCTGTAGGTCTGGGTGCAGTACCTTCCCCCTCTCCTGGCTCAAGAGGTCTGACATCAGGGGAAGCAGCTTTAGGGGCTGTAAGAACAGACTGCGTAATAAGGGGTACCAATGCTGTCTGAGCCAGTCTGGAGCAATGAGGATGGTCTTTGGTCTCTCCTCTCTTATTTTGATCAGAACCTTGGGAATAAGGGGCAGAGGAGGGTATGCATACACAAAGAGGGAGCTCCAGGGGAAGGTCAAGGCATCCACCTTCCATGCTAGGAGGTGATACTCCCTGGTACAGAACTTGTGCAGCTGGTGGTTGAGGTGTGAGGCAAAGAGGTCCACTTCTGGAGTCCCCCACTCCTGGGTGATTTGCAGAAAAAATTCTCTGTGCTGCCATTCATGGGGGTCCAGTAAGTTTCTGCTTAGGTGGTCTGTCAGTGTGTTGTTGATTCCTGGTAAGTATTGGGCAATTACGTGTAGCCCCATGGAGGTGGCTGTGAGCCAGAGACTCATGGCTAACCTGTACAGGGGGTAAGATTGGGTGCCCCCTGCTTGTTGATGTACCACATCACTGTGGTGTTGTCTGTTTTTATAAGGAGGACCCCTGGCTTGAGATGGGGTTGGAAGGAAGTCAGAGCCTTTTGCACTGCCATCATTTCTTTCTGGTTGATGTGCAGTGGAGTTGCTGGGCATTTCAAAGGCCTTGGGTGCACCTGCGTGCTAGGTGAGCACCCCAAGCAATGTTTGAGGTATCGGTGGTGATGGTCTGTCCGGAAGAGTGGAGGATGAAGGGAAGACCCTTGTTCATGGCACAGGCCTCTGTCCACCAGAGAAATTCAGCCCTTATACAAGGGATCAGAGGGAGAGTGGTCTCTAGGGACTGAGAGTGCTGACACCAAAGGTTCTTTAAATACCACTGAAGTTTTCTCAGGTGAAGCCTGGTGAGGGAAATAAGAAGGATGCAAAATGCCATGTATCCCAGGGCTTGTGGGAACTTCTTCATAGAGAGGTGACTTCTGGAAGCCAGCTGGGTGAAGTAGAGAGGCAGGAAGCTCTGCTTTTCTGGGGATAGGAAGGCCATTTGCATAGCTGTGTCTAGCACAGCTCCCAGGAAAACAATTTTTCTGGTGGGGTTTTGCTTTGATTTTTTCGAGTTGATGGTCAACCCTAGGGAAGTTAAGAGTGATTTGGCAAAAAGAAGGTCCTGGAGCAACATTTCTTTGCAGTCTGCCTGAATGAGGCAGTCATCCAGGTCAGGGTACATTTGTATATTTCTCTGTCTGCAGAATGCTATAGCCAGGGCCAAACATTTGGTGAATACTCTGGAAGCAGTAGATAAGCCAAAGGGCAGTGCAGAGAACTGAAAGTATTGATAGCCTGCTCTGAAGCACAGGGATTGTCTGCATGATTCCCTGATGGGGATGTAGAGGTAGGCATTTTTTAGGTCTAGTGTCACAAGCCAGACATTTTGTGTGAGCATAGGCAGGAGCTGCTGCAAGGTTAGCATTTTAAATCTGGGGACCACCAAGGAAGTGTTCAGTTTGGATAGATCCAGGATGGGGTGCTAAGTCCCCTCTTTTCTGGGAACAAGGAATAGTCTGGAGTAACAGCCTTTTCCTGTTTGTTCTGGAGGGACAGGTTCTACTGCCCCCTGGGATATTAGAGTTTGGACCTGTTTCAATGCCTCTGCCCACTGATTTGGGGGAAGGCCTGAGTACCCTCTTGGAATAGGGAGTTTGCTGAAGGAGAATATGTATCCCTGAAAAATGATTTTTAAGATCCATTAGTCCTTGGTTATAGAGACCCAATTGTCCTTGAAGAGGATGAGTCTTCCTCCTAGTTTTTGATGCGTGAAAGGAGGGCAGAGGGGGAAGGGAGAGTCATTGTGAGTGCTTGCCATAGAAGCTTGGCTTAGAACTCCCTGCCTTAGAGACAGAAGTAGTCCATTGTTTGGTTCTTTGCTGGCCCTGGGGTAGGGGCCTAGATATCCTATCCCTGTGGGGCTTACCTTGGCCCTGTCTGCTAGGTGGCGGGAAGGCCCAGTGCTTAGAGGGAAAGTTTCTGCTGAATCTGGGAGTTTGAACTTGAAAGAAATCTTTTACTGTTTGCATAGATTTTGCTTTTTCTTCCATCTTTTTAAGCACCTGTCATGCTTTTTCTCCAAACAGGCATTCCTTATCTAGGGGTGCATCAGTAAGTTTAGACTTGGCATGATCAGGGAGAGGTTGTTCCTTCAGCCATGCATGTCTTCTAATGACAGATCCTGTCACTGCTGCCCTGCTAGAGGTTTCTAGGGCATCATATCCACATTGTAATGAGTGTTTGGCCACTTGACAAGCAGAGTGTAGTAATTCTGCCATCCCTTTTGAGTTGGCACCGTCAGGAGAGGTAACAACCTTCTGTTTTAGTTGTTCCAAAGTGTGTTGTTGATATTTTAACATATGTAACTGACAATTGAGTGCTCTGATAGCTAAGGTTGCACAGGTGTATACTTTCTTACCCCATCTGTCCAGAGCTCTGGAGTCTTTGTCAGAAGGAGGAGGATTCTTGGCAGAACTAGTCTTAGCTCCTTTGGGTCCCTGTGTAATGACCTCAGGGTCTGCAGCAGGATTCCTGTAGAGGTATTTGTGAGAATCCGGTACTCTGTAGTACCTGTCAGGTTTAGTTAGAGCAGGAGGCAGGGCATCAGGCTGGATTCATGGAAAACATCATCCACCACTTCCAAAATAGGTGGGATGGCCAGGGGTCTGTGCTGGGGCAGGTCCAGAAACTCTCTAAGACATTTCTTTGACTGTGGGAAGTCTTGAGATTCCCATTGGAAATGTTCCCTAAGGAATAAAGAGTTTCCCCAAAGGAGAGATCCCCTGGAGGGGAGGCAGAAGGGATGGATTCCTCTGCATCTGAGTCCTCATAAACAGTTAAGGGATGTTGTTCCTCTTCAAAAGCAGAATAATCGGATTCCTCAGACTCTTGGTCTGTCATAATTTCTGGGGAAGGATCCCTTTTCCTTTTTGGAGTGGGAGCCTGAGCATTTGAGCTTGGGGTGGAGGAGCGGTAGCAAGATGGTGGCTAGAAGCAGATTTCCTAGGAGTGTCCTGGCTTCTAGGCCTGAGAGAATCCATCGGTCTCTGAGAAGCGATAATTGGGTGCGAAGACATTGTTTTCTGTCTAGACTTGGTAGTGCGAAAGGCCTCCTCAAAAGCTGGTGCCTGCATTGTAGCGCCGGACCCAACCGAGGCTGACAGCCAAAGGCTCGCAAGACAAAGTGCATTTCTGGGGCATACTGGACTCTGAAAGGGTCTCAGCAGAGGCCTGCATAGAAAGTGAGTCGGGCGTCAGGGGCTGCGAAAGTGCCTCACTGAATTCTGGAGAACTGACGACTTGCTTAGCAGTAGCATCATCGGAAGGCTTAGCCTTGTGTGGCCTGTCACTATCTTTATCTCTAAATTTTTTTGGAATGTCAACAGATTGTTGGCTGATGGACACCATATCGGAATTTGTAGATGGAACACGAAAATAAATTGTCTACAAAAAGAGCTCTACAGTGAATGGTTCTCACATTAAAGAGGGCACAGAACCGGCAACGAGGGACGTCTTGGTCTGGGCCTAAACAAGTGATGCAGTAAGAAGAAAAGCCTCGGTGTGGGATCTGCTTTCCACAGGCGAGACAATTGTTAACTTTTTCAGACATCGGTTAGAGCAAGAAAAAAGGGTCCGCAACAGACTAGTTAGCTTTAGACATTTTCTGCTGAAATTCAACTTCTGGTAGCAACTGACCGGCACTCATGCGAACTGCTTCTGTTATGGGCTCCACGGCAAGAAAGACTGATGTAATGATGTCGGCTGCCTTGCTTTATAGTACTAATGACCTGACATCAGACTACAGAAGATGTCAGCCAGCGCACAAAAACATTGACTCTGGTATTTGGGCCGACCGAGGGCTACTACAGCAGGGATAATCCACAGGTGATGACTACAACGGTGAAACACAAAGAACATCTGCACTGAAAGAGGGGAATCCATGCAGAAACATGCTTAAATGACTGACAAATGAATCTTGATAGAGGAGTAAGACGGGCCACAGTATAGCAACTCACACAAATATTGCAAAACCAGAAAAACACTAGCCCTAAGTGCTGGGTCTTTTTGACAACAAATAATAGACCTTTTCCATTTGTTAAGATAAATTTTTTTAGTTACTTTCCTCCATCAACACTAACTGCAACCCCTCAGAAAACAGGTGTCTGAAAAGGTATTAAAACCGTATCATCCAGCCGGTCATTTGCAGTTTTTCTGGGTCAGGATGTATCAGACAAGTATATGTGAGCAAATACAGTCTGTGAGGAAGCTTGTGCTAATTTCCCCTGGCCAATTCCAAAAGAAAGGAGAACCACTGTTGCTTGGCCCAGAAGAAGGGATTCACCACAATGATCTTTGCAGAGCTCTTCTTAATCTTCAGATGTACCTTTGAAATCGGTGGAAAGGCATACAGGAACATCCCTTTCCAAAGAAAGGCATCTGTCTTCCAGGCCTTCTTGCATGGAGTCCTGGAACAGAATTTTGCCATTAGATTGTTTGGAGGGGAGGTTTAAAAAAAAAAAAAAAAAGAATTTATGTCTTACCATAACGTTCCATCTGAGTTGTCCTCCTCATTTGTCATCAACATGTGTGGGTTTGGTTCCAATCCTTCAGAATAAATTCAACCGCTTCTACAGCTCGTGGATTCCAAAACATCTAGAGCACATCCCATACCTGTAATTCTTGGGGTAGATTACCTCAGATCAAGTTTGCTGACAATTGAATGAAAGGAGTAAAAATACATGAAAGAGACCATATCTGGAGTAACAATACATTCCAAAGGGAAACTTATCAGGGGGAATGTCTGTTCTTCCAGGAAATCTGGTAGGGGGATGGAGGGAGGGGAGTTGATGACAAGTGAAGATGGACAACTCAGATGGGACATTATGGTAAGACACAATTTCTTTATCTGTAGTTGTCAATCTTCATTTTATCATCAACATGTGGGACAGAGTCCCCAGCTACCTATAATCCTAGGTGGACTCAAGAAAGGACATTCCTGAGCACCATTGAACCAAACAATGCTCTTCCCCTAGAGACCAGATCTAACTTGTAATTAGTAACAAAGGTATGGGGTGACACCCAAGCTGCAGCTGCACGTGTCATTTATGGATGTTCTTGCCTGGAAGACAGCAGAAGTAGCTACTGCTCTTGTTGAGTGTGCCTTTGGGAATACCGGCACAGAAATACCCAACTTCTCATAAACAAGGGAAATGCAGTCCATAATCCACTTGGGTAGAGTTATTTTGCTCACAGATTGTCCTAATTTACTGAGTGAAAAGGAAATAAATAGCTGGTCTGATTTTCTGATACCCTTGGTCATATCAAGTTAGAATCTTAGTTGGCTGTGAACATCTAACAGGTGTAATGGGTACTCACCCTTGTTAGATTAACTCAGAAAAAATACCAGAAGGTTGCTGCATTAATTAAGATTGGTTTCCGTAACTACTTTAGGTAGAAAAGATGGGTTGGTTCTGAGAGAAACTCTAACTCTATGAAAAATCAAATATGGTGGCCTAGGCAAAAGCACTTGAAGTTCCAAAATCCATCTAGCCGAAGTGATGGCTACCAAAAAGACAGGCTGGTTCAAAGGGAGATTGCGTCAGAGCTTGCAACATCAGAGTAAGGTCCGAAGGAGGCACAGGATCCTTTTAAGGGGGTTTTAGGAGGAGAGCACCTTTCAAAAAAGGCTTTACAAAGCCTATGTGAGGCCACTGATGATCCATGGAAACCACTGTGGAAATTAGAAATTGCTGCTAGCTGAACTTTAACAGCAGAAGTGGAAGTGCCTTCATTGAAGATGAAGGCTAGGAAATGAAAGATTTTACATATTAGTGCTGAGAAAGGGTCAAAATGATGTAGAGAGGGCCAATGAACAAATCTTTTCCATTTACTTGTATAAAGTTTACATGTAGATGGTTTGTGAGAAGACAGAAGGATGCATTGGACAGGGGAAGAGCGAATATCATGCCTGGCCACTAATGGAATTGAAGAAACCAAGCTGTCAGCTTGTGAGTTGTAATGCCTGGGTGACTGATGCCCATCGAGTATGACAGGAGGTCCAGAGCTGGCCCCAGAATCCAAAGTTGTTGTATCAGGTGAGACAAAAGGAAAGGGGAATGACTTTGCTCTTCATCTTGGCTGCTTTCTGTAGAAATTTGGGAATCAGAGGGATCGGTGGAAAGATATAAAAGAGACTGGGAGGACAATTGTGAAGAAGAGCATCCCTCGGTAATTACCCATCTGGGGGGGATAACAGCAAAGTAGCTGCTGCAATTTTGTTTAGAGGGGAGGCAAAAAGGTCGCAGCAAGGTTGGGCCCTTGTGCAGAATACCCTTTCCGAAACTTCTGGATTGAGGGACCTCTAGTAAGGTAGAAGAACGCACCCGCTCAATTTGTCTGCTACCACAGGACATGCACTGCAATCAGAAAGCAGTTGGATGAGATCGCCCACTGCCATACTCTGAGGACTTCTCAGCGTAAGGGGTAATAGTTGGTTCCCCCTTGTTTGTTGATGTACCAGACCACTGACATGTTGTTTGTCTGAATTGCAATCGTCCCTAGAGGTACAGAGTCCCGGAATGCTAGCAACGTTAACGGCAATGCACTCATGTCTAGAACATTTATGTGCAGATTGACCTCCATTGGGGACCAAGTGCCTTGGACTGTCTTTCCCTAGCAATGCCCCCCACCCAAGCTGGGAAGCATCTGTGGTCACTGTGGCTTTGGGTTGAGGGGGAATGGACAGGCACCCTTGTAAGACTTGTTTCAAATGAACCTACCATAGGAAATCTCTCTTGCATGTGTTGGTGATCAAGATTGGCACTGACAATGGATGCTGAATAATGGACCACTGTGCTGCAAGCAACCATTGTAAAATTCTCATGTGAAATATGGCTTGGGGAACAAGGGTTATGGCTGCCGCCGTTGATCCTAATGTTTGAAGTACTAGCCATGCTGGTACTTTGTTCTTTTGTAATACTGTCTGGACTTGAGTCTGGATGGTTTCCAGTTGGGATGGAGGAAGCGAGGCAATGGAGGTCGTTGTAGCCAGTGAAGCTCATATAAATGATTAATAATAAAATCACTGTTGAGCCACAGAGATAGGAGAGCTTCCAAGTTAAAATCTCTGGCAAAGAGCATTTAATAAACAGATTAAAATCACAAAATTACAAAATAGCTGTTAGAGGAGAAGCACTTTTGGCAAACTGCCTTCTTCAGATCTATTTTTATGTATTTGTTTTTATTTCTAAGCTCCTATAAATGATAGATTTTGAGTTGGTTCCAGCGAGGATTTTTTGAAGTTGATTGTGATGCCTAAATGGTCGCATAACTGTAAGACCTCTTTCTTTGCTGTTAGCAGTAGCTGCCTGGTAGTAGCGGAAATGAGCCAGTCGTCTAAATGCAGAAACACCTGAAATCCTTGCAGTCTTCACTAAGCTGCTACTGCTGCAATGCATTTGGTGAACACCCTAGGGGTTGTGGTGAGACCAAAGGGCAGAATTCTGAATCGGTAATGGCTGGCTCCCAGCTGGAAGTGAAGGAATCTTCTGGAATGTATGTCCATCTTTATGTGGTAGTACGCATCATGAAGATCTATAGAGCACATCCAGTTGTCCTTTCCTAAAAATGGAAGAATGGACTGAAACGTGACCATCTGGAATTTGGTTTTTCGAACAGATTTGTTCACTTTGCTGAGATCCAAAATCTGTCTCCTGTCCCCTGTCTTTTTTGGCATGAAAAAGAATCTTGAGTAAAACTCAGATTCGATTTGGTCTGGTGGTACTTCTTGGATGACTCTTTTTTTCTAGCAGCTTTTGAATTTGAATGGTTGCTTGTTACCTCTAACTAGGTGGAACATCGGAGAATTTCTTTGAATGGGGAGGAGGAAGTGAAAAAGGAATTGTGTAACCTCTGGAAATGATTCTCTGTACCCAAGTTATCAGAGGTGACATCTTGCCAGGCTTTTAGGTGCAGGAATAAGTGGCTCCCAGTTGCCTCCAGAGTGGACAATTGGGCCTCCTTTCAGGAGTACTGGAAGGGTTTCCTGAAGAAAGAATCCTGGAAACCATGGTTCTGCAGGTCACCTCTGCCACCTGAGCAGCATCTTCCACTTTTGCTCACCCTCTGCCCCTGGAGAAACCATCACATGTATTCTGAGAAGACTCTTGGGATTTTTTTGAATGCCATTTTCCTGTTCCTCATTGGTTCCTAGAGAATGACCTTTGAGTAGTGGAAAAGCATACTCCTACAGCAGAAAGGGATTTCCTATCCTTCTCACATCTGGTTAAAGTGTCTCTAACTTTTGGACCAAAAAGGGATGAGTCGTCAAAGGGTGCACTGAAAAAGTCTTGAAGGGCTCTGCAAAATCCCACAAATGCATCCAGGCATGCCTCCTTACAGAAATATCTGAACCTGCTGCTCTAGTAGTTCCTTTGGCTACATGTGAAATGACCCTCATGGAAGAATTAGAAATGGAAGTCAGGGAAGCCAACTGAAAGGTGACCGATTCACATACCTCCTCAGAAACAGCTCCTGAGAGAGTATCTCTCAGCTCCTTAATCAGTTCTCTATGTAATCTAGTAAAGTGTGCCAAATAATTCAAAACCTGCAGGGCAAAGGTTGATGAAGTATAAACTCACTTCCCGAATCTACCCATCGCCTGTGACTCCTTGTTGGGAGGATGGATAGAGAAACTCTCCTCTGCTAGTTTGTTTTTAGTGGCTGCCGCTGCCACCATGGCATCTAGAGCAACTCCTTTTGCCCAGAAGGACCTTATCCTCCAGAGCTGTCATAATTCTGTCTGGCCTTTTGGGGACTGGTTCGGTGGTGTCAGGGGTCTTCCACACTTGCCAAGAGATCAACTCAATGAGCTCGTCAGCGGGTGGAGACACCCAGGAAGTAGATGGGTGGGTACTGAAAGCCTGCAGGTACATGGATTCCTCAGTTGAAGGACTTCCAATCACCTCTTTGCTTAAGGATTTCCAGGATGTCCCCAAAGTAGACATCATCAGGAGGTGACCTGGGGGACCCTTCGTCCTCATCAAAATCTGTATCTTCTGTGATGGACTCTTTCTGGAGACTCTAAGTGTTTCCTCTATGGGGAATGTTTGGGGAGGCTTCAGAAGAATAGGGGGTACCCTGCTGGGTAATCTGAGGCTGTGGTACCTGCTGACCCTGGGGAGGGAGTGGTTGATGCTCTGGGACCAAAGAAGTCAGGGATAGGGGCTCAAAGGAGGAAGGAACCAATTTAGTGCTAGAAGTAGCCAATGCCCTCTTCATGGCCTCAAAGGCTGATCCACCAAGGGACAAGTGGGACTCTGGAACCAAAAGGGAGGACCTAGGCACTGAAACTCCTCCCTGCACCAATGTGGTTCCCCCTCAAGACTGAACTCATATCCAAACATGTCCATGCCAATAGTCTGGGATGCTGAGATGGTTCGGATAACAAGGGAGTCGACCAAAAATGCCCCGGAATCAACAAACAAGCTATGGCTCTAGGACTCCAGTTCCAAAACAACTGAAGTGTTCAAGGCAGCCCTCCATTCTAAAGAAAAGGATACATTTGGAACTGACATGGTCGGTTCTAGAAAACTTGGAACCGGGGACTCTAAAGTGCCTGTAGAGGTTAGAGAAGGAGGTATAGAAGGGGGAGTAGAAAGTATTGGTGCCTGGCCTAAAGGGGTAGGAATGGACAGAATTCCTGACACACCTTGGGCCAGAAGTATTTTCATCACCAACTTCTCCTCATCGTCTTCTGTTAGACTCCTGGAAGAATGGACAGAGACCACTAAAGGGGACTTTGGTTTGATCAAGAAGGGAGACGGTGGCCTGTCAGAAAAGGGGTCTATTGAAGGGGAATACTGTGTCCCCGAAGCAGTGAACAGAAATATTCCAATTGTTTTGGTGCCGATGAAGGTATCGGAACTGAGGAAGCAGATACAGATTCCAAAGCATGCTTCGGAGTTGATTTAGAAGTCAGCTCAGATGGAGTCGAGGACCTCAATGTCTTTTTTTCTTTTTTGGATTTGGTGCCGACGATGTGCTCGGGATCAAGGAAAACCTTTGCTTCACCTCTGAAGATCTAGAGGAGGTAGAAGAGGTTGAAGTATGTCTGGATTTGAGTTTAGTCTTTTGTCCAGATATGGCCTCCCCAAAGGAGGAGGGAAGCAGGCCTTTCAGGATGAGGTAGCTCTTCCTCTCTACCAATGCACGGTTACTGAAAGCATGGCAGATGGAACAGTCTTTTTGCAAATGTAAGGGACCCAAGCAGTAAACACACAAT
Source organism: Protopterus annectens (assembly GCF_019279795.1). NCBI lineage: Eukaryota > Metazoa > Chordata > Ceratodontiformes > Protopteridae > Protopterus > Protopterus annectens. The sequence goes on from NC_056737.1 coordinate 1,920,371,914, forward strand.
GAATGCTGGTCTGAAAAAGGAATTTTATTTATTTTATTTATTTTTATTTTACATTTGTTTACCGGGCTAGTCCAACTGGATATAAATCCCTTTTCAGCAGAGGCCCGGGGAGAAAAGCTCCACAGTGATCAAAACAGACATTGAGTTTCATAATAAAATACAATTTTGTAGGAGGACACAAACATGGAAGGCCAAAGTATTCATACAATTAAATTGGCTAATTAGAAGAAAAGCAAATAATAGAACAGATAGGTTAATTATGACAGAGTTCAGTAGGAGGTATAAAAGGTAGGATCTGGATATATAGGAAAAAAGAATAAGTTAGTGGGCCAGCCAAGAAGGAAGGCAGTGATCAAAAGATTTAGTCTGGTTTAGTGCATGGACATAACCAATGAGAGCTAAAGAATAGTTTAAGGTTAGTTTTGAATTGGTTGAGAGAGGTAGCTAGTCTTAGGTTATTTGGTAGGGAATTCCATTGTTTTCCTATGGAATTGGCATAGAGAGCATCGCCCCCTGAGTTATTAGATTTAGTTGTTTGTACCATGAGACAATTAGAGGAACGAAGACTAGTTAGATTGGAATAGGGGGTTAAAAGTTTGGACAATGAGGGGGGTTTTTCTGGTTCTTTGATCACTTTAAATGCTTCATTAAGTTGGTTAAACTTAAGAAGATTGGGGAGTTCTAACCAGCCTAGTTTTCTTAGGTTAAGGCAATGGTGAGTACGGTACGGTTCACCAGTTACGAATCTGGCAATGTGGTTGTAAGCTACAGAGAGTTTGTTGAGCTCAGTTTTTTTGAGGAAGGAGAGTACTGGAGAGGCGTAAAAGTAGGGTGGAGAGAAGGTGAGTACGTGCGATAGTTAGTTTAGTATGGGGCATAAGAAAGTTCTTAATTCTATACAAGGAACCAAGTTTCTTGTTAACTGTTTTTATAGTTTGGCTGATGTGAATATCAAATTTGAGCTTATGGTCAATTGTGACACCTAGTAATTTGGTGTTGGTGACAGGCTCAGTGATGGTCCCATTAGTGGACTGAACATGGAAGGTCATATTATTAGGGAGTGGAGGGTATAGCCCTAAAGAAGAGGCTAAGGTGGGGAGAATTAGTAGTAGGTTAGTTTTTTTCGGGTTTAGGATAAGTTTCTGTTTAGTAAACCATTTTTCCACTTCAGTAAGGCAGTGTTGGGTGGTTTTCTGGAGGTTATTGAGAGAGAGGTCAGGTCAGCAAATCAACGTGGAGTCATCTGCATATTGAATGCAGGTGGCTTTAGGGATGACTGTGTGGAGGTCGTTTATGAATACAGAGAAAAGAAGGGGGCCAAGTATGGAACCTTGGGGAACTCCTATTTTATTAGGTAGTAAGTGGGATAGTTTACTTTGCCACTGGACAGCCTGTTGTCTACCAGAGAGGTAAGCATTAAACCAGTTTAGGGCTGGTTTATCAAGGCGAAGGTTATCAAGGGTTTGTAGTAAGAGTTTATGGCCACATTTTGAACATTTCTTAAAGCCAGTTGGAGCCTTCTCTTCATCAGCCATTGCACTGTAATGAGTAGTCAGCAGCAATGCACATGCATACACACACTCAGATAAGATTACCACACAAGAAAACAAAAGGTAGATCAAAAAACCAAAGAAAAAGAAAATCTATATTTTTTTTTAAGAAAGAACTATCAGCAATAGTAATGAAAATTACCTAGCAGTAAGAAGAGGGTAAGGGATACCAACAATGGTAATAAGGAGCTATATAATGGTAGATGGAAAGGGGAAAAAAGAAGTGAAAATTTTCACCTAAAAATGACTGAAAGTACTTGGACAAAGAATAGGCTATAAAACGATTTAGAAATGAGGAAAAAGGAAATTATAGAAAATATTTTACTTAACTGGTAAGGCTCGAGAGCATAACAGAAAAAACATGTCTGAAGCTGAAAACAGCAAATGAGTCCTGGGGTAATGCACCCTAAGCATTATGGTAATGGATGTGCTGAAGAGTTTTTGGAATCCACGAGATATAAAAGCGGCTGAGTCAGGTCTGAAGGATCAGAACCGAACCCCCACTCGAAGACAAAATGAAGACTAGCATCTGCAGAAGATCTGTTTGAGGTGTTCACCATAGATAGATCAAATATTGAAAGACCCCTGATTCACTTTCCATTTGTGTCGGTCTGTTCTGTTCTGTTCCTGTTCAGCTTGTCTATCACACAGTTTTGCTCTGATGGGATATATGAAGCCTGTAGAATAAGGTTGTACTGTAAAGTTATATCCCATGCTAACATGTCTAGTATGCACTGGGAGTAAGATCTGGTTCCCTCTTGCTTGTTTATATACCACAAGAGTGTGCTGCTGTCTGTAAATACTTGAAGAGGTCCCAGGAACCATAGAAGATTCACAGAGTTGAGAGCATTTATAAGAGCTAGCACATCTTTTCTGTTTTGGTTTGTCTTTTTTGTTCCAAAGGCTCTGCACTTTTATATCTATTGATACTGCTTCCCAAGTAATGTCTGAGGGCTTCTGTTGTGACAAACTGTGCTGGAACAGAAAGAGAGACCTGGATTTTGAGAAGTCTGATGTCTCCACTACACGATCTCCCTTTTTACAAATCCTGAGATTGGAATTTGAAAAGTCAATAGATATAGATATTAGGACCATGCATCTTTCTCCTGTGGAGTCTTGCAAGAGTTATCATGAGAATTGTGGATGCCATGAGTTTTATAATCCTGAGGATTTCTGTTGCTGAGATGGACATCTGAGAGGAAACCCAAAGAACAGATCTAAATAAAGATCTATTTTTTCCTGTGGAAGAAAAGTGGTTTGTACTGAGGTGTCCAGCAGTTGTTGTTGTCTTTCAGCTTTTCCATGTTAAAAAACAATCCTGTGAGGAGGCATCAGAAAAGACTTCTGAATGTTGTCTTGGAATCCAGTCCTGTGAAGGAAATCTCTTATCCAAGAGAGAGATTCCCGATACTTAAAAAAAAAAAAAAAAAAAAGTAGGAGTCTGCAAAGATAAGCAAGTCATCTTAATATGAAAAAATGCAGATTCCCAGCATTCTACAGTGGCTATCACAGCAGCTAGGTACATTGGGCTATTCACTGTTCCAAGAATGTGTAAAGGGTATGGCAGAGAACTGATAATGTTTTGTCTGTCTGAATCACATTAAAAAACCTGAACTATGGATTAATGGGAATGTAATTATATGCATTTTTATTTAAATCTAAGGTCACTTCACTAAAAACTCAAATGAGGAAGAATGGGTAACAGGTTATGAAGTGAAACCATTTTAAATTTGGGCACTATCACAAACTGATTAAGGAAGGAAAACTGAAGAAGCATCTTTCTTTGGCACAAGAAACCTTCTTGAATAAAATCCTTCTCCTGACTGAGGTAGAGGAATAGCACTGATTATACCCAAGATAATGTGTTGTAAGACAGATGAAAGAGAAGAGTTTGGTCTGGTGGATAAGAATCATCCCCTCCCCTGAAAGGGAGGAATAGCATCCCACTGCCATCTGTATCCTACATGGATCACAATCAGTACCATTTGTTTGAAACAATCTATTGACAAAGACAGAAATGGAGATTCAAACTTTTTGGGAGGATTAAGGGACTTGCCAGTGTGTGTGTGTGTGTGTGGGGGGGGGGGGGGGGCAACGTCTCTCATATAGTCATTCTAACTTATTGAACTGTCTTTTACTCTTAGGGGAGGTGTCGTTTTTTATTTTTGGAACCTCTCTGCCATTGCCATTTTCAAATGTCGGCTTACCTGCATTATATTGGTACTGTTTGTTTTGCTTTTTGCTAAAGTTAGATGAGGGGGCACAGAATCCCTTGGAAAATGTAGAGGAGAGGTGAAAATCTGACAGATTCCTTGAATCAGCTTCCTTCTCTCAACACAGTTTTTGATGACTTCTGCAACCGAAGGCATAAAAACTAAATCTCTATCCGAGGAAGAATTCAAAATTTCATTCTTAATATACTCTGGAAGGTTCTGAGAATGCAGCTAGGCCAATCTCCTCAAAACAGTTCCAGTGGCAGCAGTCTGAAAGTAGTATTCCCAGAGCCATAGACACATTTTAAACAAGTAGTGACTTGAGAAACCAAAGAAAACAAATTACACAAAGCAGATTTATCCTCACAAGAAGAAACTAATGCCAAACCATTCCTCATATGTTCTCATTTAGTAAGAATAAACTTTAACATATGAATCTGACAACTGAGAATTTTGAAAACTAAAATTGCAGAAACATACTTTTTTTTCCCAAACTTTTCAAAAGCCTTCCCATCTTTAACAGAAGGAGAGGGATTCAAATTTTATTTTTATTTATTTTATATTTGTTTACCGGGAAAGTCCGACTGGACATTGGTCCTTTTTCAGTGGAGGCCAGGGGAGAAAAGCTCCACAAATAACATTTACACGCAGAATAATAGTATCATTATGAGATCACATAGTATACTACACATTAGTGACAACGGCAAATAAATTGACACAGGACATAAACTGTATACTAGCACTAATAGTTTTTAAAAGTGTCGTTTCAACAGAAAGTAGTTACATTTTTGCAGCTTTCAATAATCACATCCAGAGTAAGAACAGGTAGATTAATTTATAGCTAGTGAGAAGCAGTATGCATTAAAGGTATGAAAGATGAGGACAGAAATACTGAGTAAGGGATAAGGGAGTGACAGAAGAGTTTACAGAGATAAGGAGACAGAGTGAGAGAAGGACGGGTTGTAGTTGTTAGGCTGGACTGTTGCAGTTGCAAAGCCATGAGTTAATCAAATGTGATTTTAAGAACTTCAAAAATTCATGTGTGGAGGTTATTCCCGTGATGAGAGAGGGAAGTTTATTCCCTTGTTTAGCTATTGTGTTAGAGTAGAGGGAGGACTCTGTGGCATTATTTTCTTTAGTTACTTTGAGGAGGCGTTTATTAGTGGAGCACAAGTTTCTAGTACAAGAGTATGGAGTTATCAGATTTTGTAGTGTTGGTGTTTTTTTGGGCTGATATAGAATTTTGTGTGAGGGCATGTTGGTTTGAGAGAAGTAGGTGAGGACGTTCAAGCAGTTAAGCTGTTTGAGAGCTAGACAGTGGTGTAATCTACAAGTACTGTTAGTACCGAATTTGGCGATTTTATTATAGCAGCCTTCTAGTGTGCTTAAGTCAGATTTTCTAGGGTTTGTGAGAATAGGAGAGGCATATAGTAATGTAGAAAAGAGAGATGTACATGCAAAAGTGACCCTAGCATTGTTTGCTAAGAACTGTCTATTTCTATACAACGCAGACCCTTCTGAAGGATATCTGTGTCAGATGTTGTTTTCACTCTACACCCTGGGTTAACATTTAGGCTGATGAGTTTTTCAATGATACCGAGTGGGGGTATTGTGTGAAGGCCCGCCCAGCAGGAGGTAGGCTGTATGGACTGCCTTTCCCTCTTCAAATCTGACTGTTGATATCTCTCCTTTTGGGGGGGGAGAGTGCACTGAACCTGTCAGCCAGTATGTTGGCAATGTCTGTAGGATCAGTAATCTTGTGCAAAGAGTCTTTGTTTTGCTTGGGATTGCCTTTATCCATGCAGGTCCTGCAGGTGGCTACTGTGGTCTTTTTTGTTTCAGGAGGGGGGGGATGAGGACCTCCAGCAGAGATTTTGTTGTGATCTCTCACCCAGTGAGGGTATACTTACTTGGTGTTGAACATTTTGCTCCCATGTTCGTGATGATGAGATCAAAGTATGTTTTCTCTCTGGGGATGTGGGGTAGTGAGTTGTTTGGCCATATGATTTTATGAATTATATTTGGGTAATTGAAGTCACCTAGTATGATGGTATTAGGGGATACATTATTTCATCTTATCTTTGTATTGTGGCATCATTCTTGGTGAAGGTAGGATACTGCGTGAGGTCTATGTGTTGCAGGTGTTGTGTTTTGAGGTAACAGTTGTTTGGGTGTATGCTTTTCCTATTTTTTTTGTGGACTTTCCTTATGGTGAGGGAGGTATGGATATCAAATTTCATGTTACAATCAATCTTAACACCAAGAAGCTTTGTGTGGGGAACAGGAGCTATGGTAGTTTTGTTTTTGGATATAATGTTAAATGAAAGGTTACGACTGGTGTGTTGTGTAGGTTGGAAGATGATAAGTTTTGTTTTGTTTGGGTTAAGTATTAGTTGGTGGTCAGTGAGCCAAGATTCGACAGAGGGAAAGGAAGCTTGAGTTTGATGGTGAAGTTTCTGTAAGGAAGAGGAGGCAGAGACTAGTGTAGAGTCATCTGTGTACTGGATGACTAAGCAGTGGAGAATAGAGGTGTAAAGTTTGTTGGTAAATATAGTAAATAGCAGAGGTCCGAGAATGGAGCCCTGTGGAACCCCTATTGTTGCTGAGAGTAGAGGAGAAAGTTCCTGGTACCATTTAACTGTCTGTTGTCCTCCTGTGAGGTAGCTTTGAAACCATGCAACAGTGGATTGGCTAAGATTTAGTTCAGACAAAGATTTTATGAGCTTGTTATGATTGACCATATCGAAGGCCTTTGAAAGGTCTAGGAAGATGTCTGGAACATATTTACCCTTGTTTCTATATCCATTAACTGTGTGTGTGAATGACATTAGAGCAGTGGTTATGCTATGGTAAGGTCTAAATCCATTCTGGATGCTAGTGAGAAGATTGTGTGTGTTGAGGTGTTCCATGACTTGAATGTGAATACACCTTTCCAGTATTTTAGAGAGGGGAGAGAGTATAGCTATTGGGCGGTAATTTGTTAGTTCTTTTGAGTTGCCCCCTTTATGAAGGGGAATAATATGGGAGACTTTCCAGAGGTCAGGGACTAGTTTTTCAGAGATGGAGCAACTGATAATGATAGTTATTGGATAAGCTATTATGTCAGCGGCAATTTTTTTAAAAATTCAGCTGGGAGTTCATTGGCGGCTAGTGTGGTGGGTTTTAGATTTTTAGAAATTTTTTAATGAAGTTAACAGAGACAGGTTGAAAGGTAAAGCTGTTTTCCTTAGTAAGGTAATTGTAGTTTTCATCTGAGACTGGTGAGTTTTGAGAATTTGCTAGTGCAGATATGGCTTCAGTAAAGAATTTATTAAATTGTGTGGCAATACTAATTGAAATGCCTTTAGTAGTAGGGGATGGGGTAGTAGATTTTCCTGGCTGAAGAACATTATTAAAGCTTTCAGAATATTTTAGGATTATGTTGATGTTTTGTTTGTAAGCTATGATAGTAGTTTATTTTGTCCATTCTGATCATTTTCTTGGTTTTGTTTCTGACTTCTAGGTATATTTGTTTTGAGTTTGTTGTTTTAGCTTTGTACCAGGTGGACCAAACTTTATCTCCTGCATGAAGTAGAGATCTGGTTTCTTTGCTCAAGCAGGGTGCATAGTTTGACTTAATTCTAATGGTTCTAGGTGGAGCATGGGTGTTTAGTACATTTAAGAATGTGGAGTTAAAGAATTTAGCAGCTTCATTAAGGTTGAGATGTCTGATGGGATTCCAATTACAAGCTTTTAGAGCTGAGATAAAGTTAGTTGGGATGAAGTTTTTGCATATTTGTTGGAAAGTGGTATGTTTCTCTAGAGTTGGGTGATGTCTAATTATATAGGTAGGCAAGTGGTCGCTCAGGCTGTCAGGTAGGCAACCAGATTTGCCTATTAGAGATGGTTTATTAGAAAGTATCTAGTCTAGGATAGACTGTCTGTTTGTTGATTTGTCCTTTCTAATAGGGTATTGGATTAGCTGAGTGAATCCATGGAGGTTGATAAGTGTAGTGAGCATAGTTAAATTACATGGTGCCCGATCAATGTTAAAGTCCCCTAGGATTATGGTTTCTTGAGGGAGTGTGTCTGATGCCCAATGGAGTAGGTTCTAAAGGATAGATATATTATCACCAGGGGGGATATAGCATCCAATTATATTGATAGTTTTTCTAGTGTTAATTTTGAGGTTAGTAGATAAGATTTTGGCATTACTTATGGTAGGACTAGGGTTGTTTAATGTTGTGACATTTAGTTGGTATTTAAATAATATTGCAACACCTCCTCCTTTTTTGTTAATTTGGTCTTTGCGTAGTAAATTATTTCCAGGGGCAGTAATTTCATTGTTGGAGGTATCAGGTTTTAGCCATGTTTCAGTTAGTACTATATCTGGTGAGTAGACAGAAAGCGTAGCATGGAAGTCATGGACTTTGTTTAATATATAATGTTAATGTCTAGAATTAGAAGATCATTAGCAGTTCTGGAGATGTAAGGTAATTTGTAGGGCCAGGGTTGGGGTATATGTCTCTGCTGAGAGAAAGCCTGGATGCAATGTATACAGTTAGTTGTATGAACTTGGAGTGGTGATTATTATATATTAAGGATGGTTTATTTAGGAACTGGCATGGTGTTTTTTTTCTATAATGTAGTGAATGTGAAATTATCAAAATGTTTGCAGCAAAGTAATAGCTATTGGGTCAGGTCCAGGATTAGTGTATAAAAACATAAAAGACTGAGGAACTTTATATAACCTAACTACTTATTAGGGGCAGCAGGCTGTCAGAAAATTACAGGCTGTGACATCATCATCCCTCAAAGCAGACAGAACTGGAGGGACAAGTGAATGTTCTGGAAATTACAGTTGTAACAAATTATATTTTCTGAGAGATTGACAAGACTCACTGTTTTCCCAACAAAACAGTGATTTATCCTGAAACAGTCTCAGAGAATGAGAATCCTTCACAAGGAGAACTGATACTACACTCTCCTTAGAATTTGAATGAGAAACCTGAGGAGAAAGAACTGCACCTGTCCCTTTACATTCCCCTAGGGGGTTACATTTTTGAACTTCTTCAGGGAAAGAAGAATCCCTTTTTTTCTTACCAGAAACATAAGAAGGGTCAAGAGCCCTCACCAGACCTTGAGCTAATCCTAATAAATTACTCCTGTGCAGAGTAACTAAGACAGCAGAAGACAAATATTGTAATCTCTGAAGAAACAGACCCAAAACTGCCAAAAACTTCCCCATGGATGGGCACAACATTCTGGATAAGCAGAGACACTTTCACTGACCCTTCTCCTAAGGCCGATGAATAGCTTTCCTTTGTCTATTAATGCACCAACAGCCACAGAGGACACTGTCTAACCCCCCTGGGGCCCATGGTGTCTGTATGGACTACAACAAAGGGATCCAAAAAAAAAAAAAAAAAAAGATGAGTAGCCTAAAGAACCAGCTTTGACCACAGCAAAGTCACCGACCTGTGGCTGAGGCAAATTACCAGCTTGGTGTTTTGGCAAAGGCTACTTAAAAATTTTTTACTTTTTGTGGCTGGAAGAAGGTTCAACCAAGGAATCCATACATTGTTCTATGGTCATACCAACAATGGTGCTTGATTCCCAGGGAAGCTTAAATAACAAAAAAGATAATTTTCTTCCCAGACAAAGAGAGCACTGTAAACACTTACCCCAGCCTCAGCCCCAGACACAGCCCCAAAAAGTAAAATAATATTTTCTTCACAGAAAATGTAGTTTTAAACAACTTTTTTACCCTGTTTAAAAGTACATAAATGATGAGACAGTCCACAGAAACACCTTTTCTCAGCTTAAAAGTTATTATTTTAAAGAAAAAGTAAGTTAAAGTGGAAGTTTTTCCCCAAAGGGAACTTATCTGCCCAACAATGAAACATTGTTAGTCAATCACCGATCCATGAGAAAGTGCAAAGGAGCACTTCTCTCGATGGCATCAAAACCTGACTTTTAGTCAGCTCAGCTTGAGATAACAGTTTTGGTGAGTGGAAGGTGCCCTAAAACTTTAGAAGCTTGCTGGCTGTTATATCCTATACAGGACATAACCCATGTAATCTTAGGCTACTGCAGCAGTGATCATAATTCTGAAAATCCAGTTTTGTCTGGGCCAAATAAGGGTTACCAAAACTATATATAGCATCTCCTTTATCTTTAGTGAGACTGGTTATCAGAGGATAGGGGGAAAGGCATTATGAAACATTCTCATCTATGGAAAAGAAGAGGCAAGGAATCCTGGCACAGACCTGCTGTAACTACTTCCTGTGAATGCAGGCACACAGATCTAATTGGGGAGTTGTTCCCCTGCAGGTGATAGTCTTCTGTAGGACTTCTAAGTGCAATATCCATTAGTGAGTGTCTGTCCTGGATCTGCTGAAGGAGTCTGCAATTGTGTTGCAACCATGGGTAGTCTGCACAGTGGGCAGGACTTCATTTCCTCTTTTTGTTCATGTACCACATAACTGTGTTATTATTTATGACTAACAGTGGTCCTGCTGTCCATGGTTGATTAAGTGCTTTGATTGCCTGTATCAGAGCCATCATCTATTTGAGATTTATGTGTTTTTTCCTGAATTGAGGCTGCCACACATCTTTCAAACTTGATATCTTGAGAAACTGCTTTCCAGACAAACCAAAGGCATCTGTTGTGACTGAGTCAAACTGGGGGGAGACAGATTGGGACCTGAATTCTGTTGGACTTGACCCACAAAAAAGTTCCCTTTTGATAAATTCCAAGACTGGAACAATAAAAGATAGGAGATATTGGGGCTGGACCCAGACACATTTGAGGAACCACCAAATTTTCCTCATGTGTAGTCTGGCTAAAGGAACTACAAAGATGGATGAATCCATGCAACTTTTAATTGTTATGAAATCCCTTGCTCTGGAACTGGTCTGTTGAGCAAGATTTTGGAATTGCTGATTGTAGAAAAAAGAAAGTAGACTACCATCAGGAAGGTGTCCAGAAGCCATCCGAGGAAGACTAATTTGATTGATGGTACCAGGGAAGACTTTTCCATATTTCGCCTGAAACCAAGACTGTGGAATGGATTCATAAAGAAGTGAAGGGATGCCACAATACCTTGAGTGACACTGGCCAATATAAGGCAACCATCCAGGTAAGGGTAAATATGAATTCCCTGAAGTCTGCAAATGGCAATGACTGGAGCCAAACAAACTTGAAAGTGTGATTTCAGAATAAAGAATCTTAAATAACACCTTTGACCTTTGTGAATATAGATGTAGAGATATGCATCCCTGAGGTGGAGTGTGTGGAAAAAGAGGGGGAAAAAAGGACTGCAAGGATAAAACACGGAATTTTGTAATTATGAGAAAGATATTTAGGGCTGATAGATCCAGGCTGGTCTCCAGGTGCATTACTTGTTGTGTACTAAAAAAAAATCCTTGAATACAAATCTTTTCCCTGTTGGGAAGGGGGAACAGGTTTTATTACACCTTGTGATAACATCTCTGTTAGAATTTGAGGAAACAAGTTAGCCGGGTTCTTTGGGGAGTGGGATTCTTGACTGTAGAGGGAGGAGTGCCCGCTGTAATTGGTATCCGTGTTGAATTACTGTCAGTTCCTATGAATCTGATGTCTGTCTCTAGAGGTGTAAGGAATAAGAAAGGTTGTCTGTTAGTTTTGGAGGCTAGCCAAGGTGGGGAAGAGGAATAAGGCAGTATGAGGTCCAAAGATAGTCATGCATTTTTCTTAAGCAAGAAAAATTCTTGGGATCGATTCCTTTTCTTTTTAGAGTCCCCTTGATGCTTTTGTGTATTACTGCTTTGTGGATTTGTGTTGAGCTGGTTTTTAGTGCAAGAAAGAAAGAAACTTGTATCACCACTCTCTTTAATTTTTCCAAGACGTTTGGGTTCCTAATACCATGATGGGAATGGACCCCATTCCTAAGTCAAAATATGATTAAAGTTGAGTTTCCAAGACAGTTTGTACATTGACTAACAGCTTAATTCTAGCTCTCCCAGTGTGAAACCAGAAACTCAGAAGAAAAGGCCAGTGGACTTTTGTGTTTCTGGGTAAAATTCAGTAAGTGTGCTGCCTGGATGCCAGGACAAAAAAAAGAAATACAGAGGACCTGAAGGAAAATCAGCTACAAAAGGTGAGGAAAAAACACTGACTGTGAAATGTACTGCAGCTGTTTAGCAAAAAGCAGTGCAAGCCCCAGACATGACTTCCAGTAACCTAGAGGAAAGCATAAGACATCTGCACACAGACCTGCTTGTTGGTAGCCTCACTAAATTGATGACAGTATTCTACTGAATTGCTGCTTTATTTGTGCTGTCTGTTACTGTTGTGATTTGTGAGCTACTGTTTCAAAGCAATCTGATTAACTATATTTCATTGCTATCTACTGCAATTCATTACAGTTTAACTGCATTTCGTTGCTGTTTAAGTATTTTTTCATACTGTGAATTCTATTGTTTTGACTATAAATGATTAATCTGTGCTTGATTGTGAGTTTTTTCTTACTGAGTTCTTAACCTTATAATTGAGTAGCATAGTCTAGATACAGGTCTGCAGCATCCAGAGCTTCAGCTGCATGGTTTTTAACCTTTTTGAGGTATTCCAGCTACAGGTTTGCCATGAGGTCAAAACTACCAACATGAAAATTTCATCTAAACGTAAATTAAAGGTCATTCTGCTAAACGCTAGGAGTCTAAACATGAAACTGCATTCGTTGCAAGCATTCTTAACCCTGGAAGAAGCTGACATTTGTGCAGTCACAGAAACCTGGCTACTTATCCCATCATTCATTCAGACCCCAAGCCATGGGCAGCAAAACAAAAGGAGGTGGAGTTGCAATATATAAAAAAGACATACCCACCTCTAGGCTGGTCAAACAGTATGATGCACAGAAAATATTCCAAGTGCAGTTAACAATTGACAAGACCCCTATTCAAATCATAGCTAGCTACAGACCTCCAACTCTGACTGAAGATGCCCACTCCACCTATCTGGACCTCTTCAAATCTATCAAGATTCAGCTCTTTACCCTGATCCTGGGCGACTTTAACTATCCAACCATAGACTGGAAGAAATACTCATGCCAAAACACAAATGCACAGGCATTCCTTGATTTCATCAATGCAAATGCCTTGGACCAGTTGCTTGACATCCCCACAAGAGGTGAAAATATGTTGGACTTGGTATTAACCAACATGAGTAACCACGCCAGCATCCCTACAGTGTTGTCATCCCTGGTAAGATCTAACCACAATGCAAGCACTTTCAAAGTCACCATCTCCCCCAATCCCCCCCCCCCCCCAGCTAGGGTCAAACAAAAAAACTTCTCCAAAGCTGATTACAATCACCTAAAGGAAGGTATAAACAGCTTCACAGCCACCTCCCCCTCCACAGAAACTGGCACATATGTCCAAACTTACACCAAAGTACTATATGAGCATTTATATAGCTCATGGAATCAGGAATACCAGACAGGATGAAATCCTCCTCCTCAAGGAAGAGTAAACCTGTCTGGTGGACATCTACAATAAATAAGCTCTATAATAAAAGGAAAAAACTGCTGTCCAGGACCAATAAGGAGCAGGTGTCTAATTGGAAGCAATCTCCCCTTAGCCTGAACAAGCAAATAAAAGCACTAGTGAAATCCTCCAAAGCAAACTTAGAGTCCAAACTGGTCACTTCTACGAAAGAATCATAAGGCTTTCTTCACATATGTCCTCAATCTCAAGGGAAACACCCAGATCTGCTCAGAACTGGTGGTCAAGAACACCACATACACAAACCCTGTAGATAGGTTCAGTGAAAACATCACTCTTCTGTCCCCCCATCAGTAAAACAAGACATCCCCAGTACCTGCCCCCTCCTACCCTTATCTCTAGGGAGCAAGTCATCACTGTCCTCTTAAAGACAAAAAATACAGCCTCCATGGGACCCAATAACATCCCATGCTGCATCCTACATGAACTCAGGCAGGAACTTGCAGCACCATTAGGCACCCTGTTCAACCAAAGCCTGAATACCAGCTTTGTCCCAGCCAAGTGGAGGACAGCTACTGTCATCCCTTTGCACAAAGGTGGAGCATCCACCGATCCAGGAAATTATAGACCTATCAGTCTAACTAGCCTGATCTGCAAGGTCATGGAGCAGATTATCATGGACCACATTAACAAGGACATTGTCACCCTCCAGACACTTGATCCCACACAGTTTGGTTTTGTCAAATTAAGGTCATGTCGGTTAAATTTGGTTGACTTCTTTGAGACAGTCACCTTAGACTAGAGGAAGACGGTGCACACCACCTACCATGACCTGTCAGTGCTATTCCCCACTCAGGTATAATAGATAAACTCTCTCAAGTAGGCATCAATCCATATGTTACCAGATGGGTAGCAAACTGTCTCACTGATAGAACCCACCTAGTCAAAATAGGGGACTTCACCTCAAGTAGTAGACCTGTAACGAGCAGTGTACCCCAGGGGATCGGTCTTGGAGCCTCTGCTGTTTGGGATATACTTCTCAGAGGTGCAGGCCAAATCTAGTGGGCTATGGCTGACCAAGTTTTCAGATGACTGCAAGCTGGGTGCTGTCATCAATTCCCCTAGTGATGTGGACATCCTCCAAGAGGGTCTCACCCAAACAAATGACTAATGCCAGAAACATGGCTTCAAACTGAATGCCAAAAATGCATCATCATCCCTTTTGGGGAGAAAGACATCTCCACAAATTATCACATTGATAATAAGTCACTAAGCATGCAATCAGTCATGAGGGACTTGGGAACCCAGGTTGATAATAAACTGATGTTTGACCACCAGACTGCCTCTGTTGTATGGGCAGCTTTCTACATGGCCCACCTCATTAGTAAGGGTATCTCATCCAGGGACATGTTGGTCATAACATCCCTGTATTCTTCCCTTATAAGACACATTATTGAATACAATGCCCCTTTTGGCATGTACCTCACAAAGCACATGCAACAGCTGGAGAGACCGCAGAGATTCCTCACCCAGACAATCCAGGGCCTCAAACATCTTCCCTACACAGATAGGCTAAAAGCCCTGTCCCTCTACTCAGTCTCCTGCAGACTCCTCAGAGGTGACCTCTTTCTGGCGTACAAAGCAATCTCAGACCCTGCCCTGATGGGACTGCTGCATATCCGCAAGTCAAGCTCCACTCGAGTAACCCACATGCGAGACCGCAACCTGGTCTGTGACATCAATAGGACTTGTTGGCGGGACAGATTCCCCCTTGTGTCAAATAGACTCCCTCTCCACGTAAAACAGAGTACCTCATTAAACCTTTTTAAGCACAACCTGGATAACTGGATGGGGAACAGAAAATACACCCCTGGGATTTCACCTATGTCCCTGCTGGACAGTGGCATAGAGTGCTGACTTGTTAGAACATTGGCCAAATTCTTGGCTAGGCTTGTAAAGGCCTCAGGGCCAATAGCCCAGTAACTTCCTATTATCCTAAATAAACAAAACACTGACAGAGTATATCAACTTAAACAACAAAAGGCTAGGAAAAAAATGGAAGAAGCTTTTAATGGATATTCAGATGAGGTGATAAAACTACAAAAATCAGAGGTTAAAATGAAGAAAGGTCTGGCTGAATATGAGACTTCTCAAGAAGAGATGCTTTAAAAAATAATAGAATTAGAGGACAGAGCATGTAGGGAAACCTGAAATTTATACCTGCACCAGAGAAGCTGGAAGGAATAGACTATATTCATTTTATGAAAGCATAAATAAGCAACTGGACTATTATTCCACAGTAGGAGCTGTTATCTGAAAGGATACGTCATGTGTATGCTCCAACCCTGGCTATGAGAAAGCAACCTAGACCTTTAATAGTAAAGATGCAATCTTACCAGCAGGAGGAGTTGATTCTGACAAAGCTGTTGCAGGACGACAAAGTACTAAAACAGGGAGACAGCAGAATATCTCTGGAGAATGATTACTCATTGTACACCAGGCAGAAGAGTAAATTTATTCCATTGTTCAGGGAATGTCGAGAAGGTGGTGTGCGATTCAAACTGCTGTATCCAGCTATCTTCAAATTATTCTTCCCCGGAGGGACAAAATCACTTTTTGATGAAGTACATGCTAAGGAGGAAATACAAAAGTTTGTCCAACAAGAAGTGAGTTGTGAAACAGAAGGAGATTCTACTTCTTGTTCTTCTAGTAATAAAGACCACAGAGAGACTATGCCAGTGAAACCTTTTCCAACGTTTTAATGGAAAATGCTGGAGAGAAGAAAAGGAGCATGAGAGCTGACTAAATGAATTGAAAATACATTGGAAATTAAACAGACACAGGATTTGGGAGATGGAGATGAACAGGAATAAAACTAGTAACTTGGAAATTGACAAATGTGGTATTACAAAGCAATAATTATATTTGTGAAATATGACAGAACAAGAAAATCTGGAAATATTGGACTTTGTTTTGGACTTGTGGGTGACTTTAAACTATCTGCCTTACTTCATGTCATTCTTCTTTCGGCTTTTCCCGGTTAGGGGTCACCACAGCGGATCACCTGTCCGCTCATGATTGGCAGTGGAGTTTTACAGTGTTGAGTTGCCAGCCCGATGCCCAACCTTCCACAGAAGGCACACACACACACAACACACCTACGGTCAATTTAGAGTGTCCAATCCACCTACAGCATGTCTTTGGGATGTGGGAGGAAATCGGAACACCCGGAGGAAACCCCTGTGACCACAGGGAGGACATGCAGACTCCAGACAGAAGGCATCTCAGCCGAGGATCAAACCGGAGAACCTCTTGCTGTAAGGCAGCAATGCTAACCACTGCACCACCGTGGCTGCCCTCCCTACTTCATGTCATTAATGTTCGGAAAAATACTTGGGGAGGGGAAGAGGAGTGAGAAAGTTAAGTGTAAGTAAAACAATTTTTCTTAATAATACTATTTTTATAGTGTACAATTTTCTTTGCATGCTATAAAGTTTTTTTTTTTTTTTTTTTTTTTTTTAAGTATAATGGGGATTCTATTGTAAACAGGTTTTCCTGTTTTTTTTCTCCCTTCTTTTTCCTTGTTCAGTTTTAACAAATGTAGGCACTGCAATGTAAAAAAAAAGTCTGGTTAAAAGAGCACTTCAAAAGAAAAACTAACATGCTTTTTCTCATTCTTGCATGGGAGAATGACTGGATTAAGGCCCCTAGCTTGATCTAGTAACAGGTTTTAAGAGAAAGCAAGTACATGAAAGAAAATACTGACATTGTAAGGCTTTTTTCTAGCAAATAAATGTATGCTTAGTAGCAAATCTGTATCTGGTCTTCATGTCTCAATGGAAACAATCTGATAAAGCAAAACTGGATACAATCTGATAAAAATAAATTGGCTAAAAAAAAGAGAAATTGGCTAGCAGATTATGTTCTCTGAAAGCATTCAGGTGTTTTCCCAGCTGGGAGAGCTATAAATATAAGACAAAACCAGGCAGCACTTAGTAGAAGCTCAGCCTGCACCATGCATCTTAAGCAACTGTCTTTTGATAACTCTAGAGCTCAAAACCTTTTAGCACAATGACTCAGGCAAAAGAAAGTAGAAAGGGTCATCGCCAAGCTTAGGGACCATATAACAAAGAAGGTAACAAGAGATCCTGTAGAGGTATTAGAAATATTTTGGAAATTCTATAAAAGTCTGTATGAATCAGAGAAGTATGGAAATCAAGAAAAGGTACCAACTGAAATGTTTATGGAAGAAAAACCAAACAAGGCTCACATTGTGCTGAACTGCACCAGGGACCCAATAATTTCAAATCCAAATACACATAAAAATTAAATGAAGTATAAATGACTTAAAGAAATCATCACCAGGCCACCAGGGAAAGTTTTAGAGCTATTAGATATAAATTTATTAAACAAATACAAAAATAAAAAAAAATTGAGTGGTTTTAGCCTTCAAAAATATAATTATTTAGGACTTCATCAGAAAAATTTCAATATTGTACTGCCATCCATTAAATAATTATAAAAAAAATCACATAACAGAAGCCAATTCAATTAAATAAAAAGCACAGTGATTAAGAAATTAAAATCACATGACTAAAAATACCTGTATAAAATAAATATTACCAAAACTAAATAAACTGGAAATTACATACTAAATTATATAAAAATTACATAACAATACTTTAAAAATAGTTAGTACATACAATTTCCATTAAAAGTTTTAATGAAAAATATTTATTTGAAAAACTTATTTAAAATCAGTATCTGAACACATTTAAAGTTGAGCAGCTTTAAGTTTTAAAACAGAAGAGGTTCCTCAGAAACAATATTAGAAATGAGGGAGTTAATATGGCAGTTAAAGCTGGATGCTTCTAATGACAAAGGTTTAAATGAATATGTTTCTGTTGCCCATGTTTTATCCCAAACTACTACTGGAAATATAAATTTGGCAGTTTGGGAGACTGAATGAACATCTTCTGGATCTATGGTAACCTGAATGGATTTACACTGGATATACTTGATAAGAGTATGGCCTTCTCAGCTCAGGCTTACAATAACCTTGATGTTTCTTTTGGTGTCTTGGGATATGATGGACAGTGCAAACCATGATTCCCTAATCAGGTGTTTTTTCTTAATGATTAGGAAAGCAAGACCCCCCCCTCCTATAACAGACAAAGTACTGGTTTTGATGAAGGCAATATATGAACTTAAGGCCAAAATAAATAATCTGGCTGCTCAGAGCTACTGCTGAAGAAATAGCCTGTCTGGGTGTCAAAAGTAATTGGCACTTAATGATGGTTTCTAGGGACTTCTGGCTGAGACAGCTTATGAAAAGGGAATCTGTGGGGTGTACTGCACTGCAATATATAACAGGTTAGGCAAGTCAGTATGAATTTATCACTGAGTCACAATACATAACTCACTAGCAAACAATCCACACATTCAGCAGTAGTAGCTTAGGAAGCCCATTTGCCTTGCATATTCAGACCATAGAAATCAAAACCCAAGAAAGCCAAATGAACAAATCCACAAGAAGTAATTTAGGAAGATTATGTACCTAATGCATCCATCCCCTAGAAACTGACAAATCCACATGCGCGCACACACACACAATACACTCATTTCTCACATATCCACACAAAGCTTGATTCATTACAAATTTATATACATATATGTATATATGACTTGCTAAATTATATGAAGCTATACCCCCTCCCTCCCTCTCTCTCTCTCTCTATATATACATATATATATATATATATATATATATATATATATATGGGTCTACTATACTGCTTTTAATCGAATACCACTTATTTGAAAAAGAGCAGTAGACCACTCAGTTACACAAAAGTGCACTTATTCGAAAGTGCACTTTCGCAAAACTCGGTTCAACAAACCAATAAAAAAAAAAAAAACAGAAAACACTTACTAACATTACATTGAGTGGGCCCCCCCCCCACTTACCAACTCAGAGATTGCACTACAGTGGGGAACAGGTAAATTCCCTATTCCCCACTGTAGTGCACCTCAGTGCTTCAGTTTCCCTGAAAGGTTCATTGAACCATGCTTTGCAGAAGTGCACTTTCGCGTAACCGAGGATCCACTGTTTGTTTTCGAACAAGTGGATTTTTGGTCTTTTACAGTAGACCTACATATATATATTATTACTTACATATATGTAAGATATCAGACATACTTTGCACTTTGTGGTATTCAACTACTGCTCATTTCCTGAGGTATAGTCTAGTGCACGTCACACACTAAAAGAGGATGTGTGCACCTGTCTTGGGATATACACAAACTCAGGAATAGTATCAACATGCTATACCGGAGTTGTACTCTCAAAAAGCTAAACTCAATGAGTGTGTCATTAATCAGCAGGCCATTGATATAAAGAAGTAAACCCAGATTATATTGAAGCAGTGACTCTCCTTGAACATCCAAGGTTAAGGTAAGTATTATACTGCAGCAATGATGCATACAACTGGCATCATTTTGTTGTCAGCTGCATCCATGACTTCATGTTTTCAGTCACTGCCCTACCTGAGAATATGGACAAAGAGTGAACAATAAACTGAAATCTTTGTTCTATGACAACTCAGTTCTTGTTTTGGCACAAGTTTGGTGCTTTACCAGTAGTACTGATGCTATTACAGCCATCCATTTGTCAATCTCCTACTCACCCTTACAATGAGTATTGAACAATATCTCAATATATTTCAGTTCCTCTAGTTAAGGTAGCTGAATCCCCCTCACCTGCAGAGGGAAATCTTTTCTTTGCTGGGAGTTTTGTAGACTTTCCTCCCAATCACTTCACTCTCAACTGTGAACTACTCTAGTGCACTCTAGACTAGTCACTTAAGGCTAAGACGACATCTGCAAAGAAACAAACATGCAGTCTTCAAAATCCCCAAAGGGATACTTTCCAGACCTCAGATGCATATTGATGCCCTGTCTATTAAAACCATGAACATGTAACAGACAGCACACACCTTTGGCAGTCTTATAACAGTGTTGAACAAATATGACTTAATGTAGATGATGTTACTCAAGAAATACAAGGCATGGTCTGAATGGCAAGCAACAGTGGTCTCATCCTGTACCAAATCTGACAGTATTCTACAGTATACAATAATCATGCCATGCCAACATCCACAAAACACATACAGATGGTATAACAGTTTCACACGACCTTATAAATATCTGTGAGATTTCCTGTTGGAACAAAAAACTGATGCTACAAATTCCTGACAGATCAAATATTAAACAAGGATTCATTAAAAATGTTCTGAAACTCACTATTACAGCTTTAAATCATTCTAGCAAGGGGCACAGCTCCCTGCACCCACAAATGGGGGGGGGGTCCCTCTACCTACACAACTTATATATACTAATTCTAAGAATGTTGAGCCTAAGAAAAGGGGGGCTAGTCAAAGATCTATTTTTAGAAGTCAATACACAGTCTCCTTAACTACATTTTGCTGTTCTAAGAATCACACTTAGTTTTCTCAGACTTTTCAACACTACTTGCGCAAGGACGAAAATTGCTTCACTGTTCCAGAATCTACAGTGATCCTCCTGGATGAGAATCTTAGCTTGGATAAAGTATCTTTTCTAACACCCAGGTATAGGCTTTCACAGAGATGCTGAGAAGCTTGATACCTTTTAGAAAACAGGACCATGCCCTCATGCTCAGTTTCTGAAAATGGAGACCACCATCTCGATTTGACAATCAGAGGTACTGCCTTTGACACAACACTGAAAAAAAGTGTGTTAAAATTATGCCTCAAAATTGTCCAGTGCCTTCAGAATTTATGGCTGTCTTCATCCACTCTTGAAGGTATGCTTTACTATAGTAATCTTATCTACAGAAATGGATATAGTCACACCAGTTAGCTCTGGCAGTTGTTTCTTAGCATATGACATGTCCAATAGATTTAGGAGTTCCATGGTGCATCTGCCAACTGTTGACAATATGTCTAGTTAAGATCAGTATTTCTTCATCCTTGCTGAAACTGGCCTGGACAATGTCCTGCCTTCCCTTTTAAGTCAACGGATGCATTTGAAGCATTTCTCTGAAACCATCTAAAATCATTTTTTATGGCCTCATCAAATTCTTCTGACACCTGGACCTTTACTTCATCAAATGCTTTAGCTGCTGCCTTTCGGGTATCAGTACCTACCTCCCAGATCCAGAGAATTCCCCAATAACATTGCAAGGAAGACCTCTTGCTGTAATTTTCTTCATCAGTGGGAGCTAAGTTTCTTGTCTCGACAAGCTGTTATAATTGCAAGTACTGAACACCATTTCACCATGCTGACTCAGTTACTGTGGTCATGAATAGGTCTGTTTGGATTCCATGGGCCCAATTCGAAAAGATTTGCTCTCATTTTAAGCGACCACTTGCATTGAGAGCAGGTCTTTTGAAATATGGGCCCCTGAGTAAGCCTGTTTATAGATAGGTATTACACTGAAGTAAGTCACTTACACTGACAGCAATTCTTTTGGAATCTGGCCCCATATCTCTGACCTTCACAGATTTATGAGAGAAGCTCTTACAGCAGTGGGATGTGAGCTTATTCCATAAAGATCAGTCATGCTTTCAGAAGGCATGCTCACTTCAGGTTTGACATCCAAGTCTGTCCAACCACTGCCCTTGCTGGATAACCCAATTCAACACTTGACTGCTCAGTACCACTCTTATCCCAAATGTCCAGAAGATATAGCCTCAGGTCTGTAATACTGATTAATAACCTTTCGCCTAAGATGCTGTGCTACTAAGTACACTATCAGCATTCTTGTACTGAAACAAGTTGTTAAAGAAGGATAATCAATAAAAAGAACAGAAGTCCAAATAAAAAAAATCAACATCAGTATTTATATTAGGCAAGCCACTTCACCCAATCAAACTATACCAGGTACTTCAGTCATTCTCCATGTAAATGCTCACGTTTTCCAAACTCCAGTAGAATTCTACAGATGTGGTAGTTAGCATACTATCAGGCACTGTGCCCATGACCCTTAAGAATGTAAATACTCTGAAAAGCTGTTAGCAGCATTTGCAAAAAAAGAAAGAATTTTCCTTTCTACAGTTTGTTTTAAGACAACCTTCTTATGTACTGATGCAAACTCAGACCAAATAGCATGGAGGCATGTCAGTATTCTACACATGCACAGGGCCATCAACTCTGGAGAAGAAACTGAGTAAAAATATAACTAACTCAATGTAGCCTGCACTTTTCAAATTCCATACAAGGTCTGTCTCTTTCTCCACTGAAAAGG
Source organism: Protopterus annectens (assembly GCF_019279795.1). Classification (NCBI taxonomy): domain Eukaryota; kingdom Metazoa; phylum Chordata; order Ceratodontiformes; family Protopteridae; genus Protopterus; species Protopterus annectens. The sequence continues at coordinate 1,920,394,425 of NC_056737.1, forward strand.
CATTCACTATCCTAAATATTAATTTAAGTTGCCATGTTCTAGTCAATCAGTCTGCTTTACACTTGCGGATACCAGAAAAGGCATCACATCCAGCCATCAAATGCAGCAGAGTATGCCACTTCAGGGCTGGCTCCATGGATAGATTACCAACATCCCGGTTGCAGGTGATATCTTCAGATTCTTTGAAACATCATGACAGTCACATTTTAGATTATGGTTTGTCTGGCCCACTCTATCCCCTCTATTCATAGCAATTTGCCAGGATGATCCTATCAGGACCTTTCAACTCAAGGCAATACAGATCATGGATCACGGGGGATGCAAACCTCTCTACTCAACAAGATCACAATTCCAAGAAGGAAAAATGTATTTCAAGCTTGAAATCTTATACAGTGAAGCCACTATTTTAATTTGTCCAGTTAGGAACAGTTCCTACTACATGCAAGGCAAGGGCATGAGCTCATATGGGGTACTACATGCAAGGCGAGGGCATGAGCTCATATGGGGCTGTCTTTTAAGCCTATCTGCTGTGGCCCTTGTTCTGAGGTGAATTCTAATGAAACCAAGTGATGGAAGGCCTACTTAATTTTAATAAAGAAGGCATACATTTAGTATCAGAAACATCAGCAGTTTTAGGACAGCCTCTTGCCAGAAACCTTAGGTTGTATGGTAGACATTTATGAATTGTTATCCTGAAATATTCAGGGACTGAGAAAACAGGAAAAACAGAACTGCTGTGCTTCCTACTGATGATGGATGGATAAAGTCAAGTCTTTATTCTATGAGACCTCTTTTTAATGTCTATAAACTAAAAATGTTACACAAAACACAAAATGATTTACTCTGTGAAGGTCACAAACACATTAAATGCCTTGCCAGACTTAGAAAGAAACATAAAAACAGACATATCAAAATTAGCAATTTCTTTGACAGGTTTTAAAGTCCAGCACAAACCTTACTGGTTCAGTTCCACAAAAGAGAGAAAACAAAGGGGATTAAACACACATTAACAAAAGCAATGCTAAGAAAATGTTACAAAGGTTTTAATCCAGATCTAAAACCAGCTAGTTTAATGGCTTAATTCCAGCTTGAAACAGTATTCCATACTTGATGAAAACAATATCTAAAATAAAAAGGATGCTGATTAAGTACAATCTGCAGCGTACCCAAAAATTTAGGAATTGAGAATACTAAGTGAAATTGTGGTCCTTATCTGTCATCAGAAATCAAAATCTATTCTTACACCATCTACTGGCTTTTAATATTTATTTTATCCAACTCAGGGTCATGAGGAACTGGAGTTTCTCAGCAACCAATAACAGAAGGGCAAAAACAAATGCTGGACAGGACACCAGTCTATTGCAAGATATGAACGTTCTTAAAAAGGGGGGTAATTTGATCATCAGCAATTTATCTACATATCACTGGCATTTGGGATGAAACTGGAGCCCCTGGCAAAGACCCATATGGACACAGTGTGAAGATATAAACTCTTAAAATCCCTGACACTGACTAAAAGTAATACTTCCATTGGACCAAACCAACATATTAGTCTACATTCTCATCACTGCCAAGTTATATACTCTACTTAATTTTTTTTCCTCAGCCTATCCGCAGGGGTTGTGCCTAACATCTGGAGAATAGCTGCTGTGACTCCCTTACACAAGGGTGGCTCTATACAAATCCAGACAATTACAGGTCAATCAGCCTTATATACAAAGCCACAGAACACAACATAGCAGAATTCATTAATGCAGGCATAGGAAAAGTACAGTTTTGTACCTACCATAAATGTAGATGTTCGAGTGCTAATACAGCTGCAGTCATAACAGATGGGTTCTCCTGCCATCAGGCGGGTCCTCGGTCGGCCGAATTCCAAAGTCTAGGTCCGGCGTCGGTTGTCGTCGCCTCTTCCCTGACGTCAGTGCGACAGGGGTATAAAAGAACCAGCCGACGCCATTTTCTTCAGTTTTTCTTGCCCCAGATGTCAGGTGCCCCCAGAAGGAAGGCAATACATAAAATTATGTAATAATGCAATGCAATATAATCAAAGACCAGTAGTTGCAAGCAAATACACCATAAAAAAACACCCCTAGAGGGGAAGGAGGGAGGGAAACCTGGACTGCAGCTGTATTAGCACTCGAACATTTACATTTATGGTAGGTACAAAACTGTACTATGTTCATCATGCATACAGCTGCAGTCATAACAGATGGGTAGAATCCCAAGGCTAAGAAAGGGGTGGTAGGCACTAGGTGGAGCTAGGAGGAGTCAAAATGCCTGCAAGACTGCAGTGGCAAAGCCTGCTCTAGATTTGGAGTATAATGGTAGGTTGTAGTGCTTGGAGAAGGTATGCACAGAACTCCAAGTGGCTGCTTCTAAAATATCCTTGGTAGGAACTCCTCTGAGGAAGGCTGCCAAGGTGGCTGTGGCCCTGGTAGAATGAGTTCTAATGCCTGTAGGTACAGTTTTGCCATGAAAGGAATAGCAAAAACGTATGCAGTGGGCTATCCATTTTGAGATTGTCTGTTTGGATATTGACTTTCCTTGAGCTCCTATCGCATAGGCCACAAAAAGCTGTTCTGATTTTCTGAAAGGTTTTGTTCTGTCCAGATAACGCAGTTGTCTGTGGATGTCCAAGGAATGCAGTAATCTCTCCCCTTTGTTTTGAGGATTAGGATAAAAAGTAGGTAAATGCATGGCCTGATTTAAAGCTACCCTGGATACCACTTTAGGCATAAAGGACGGGTTGGTACGTAATGAAACTCTGTCCTGATGGAAGATGATAAAAGGCTGGACAGCCATAAGAGCCTGTAGTTCTGAAACTCTACGAGCTGAAGTGATAGCCAGAAGGAAAGCTGTTTTCCAGGACAAATATTGTAAATCTGATGAGGCAGCTGGCTCAAAAGGAGGCAAAGTCAGTTTTTCCAGAATGAAATTAAGATCCCAAGCAGGTATTGGTCGTTTTCTTGGAGGTCTTAAATTCTTAGCCCCTCTGAGGAACTGTCTTAATAGAGGGTGAGAGAATAAAGGTGGATCAGTGTTGTATTCTGCAGAAATGGCTGAGGCATGGATTTTGATGGAGGAGAATGAAAGTCCACTGCTTAGCAGTTCAGCCAAATATTGCAGTATTTGAGGTAAATTCAGTTTTCCAGGGCACTGGCCCTTTTTCTCATTCCAAACACAAAACATTTCCATTTTGCAGAGTAAGCTTTTCTAGTTGATGGCCTTCTGGCCTCCAAAATGACATCCTGCGCCTCCTTGGAGAGCAGGGCCTGCTGTGATGCTAAGGAATCTTCCATGCGGCTAGATTGAGTGTTTTCAGCTGACTGTGAAGAGTTTTGAAGCTGTGCTGAGTCAGAAGAAGAGGCATTAGAGGTAGGGTCCATGGTGGGGAATGCGTCAGGCTCCTCAGGAGTGGGTACCAGTGTTGCCTTGGCCAGTCTGGAGCAATGAGGATCATCTTTGGTCTGTCTGCTCTGGTCTTCAATAGGACGTTGGGCAGCAGAGGAAGAGGTGGGAAGGCATAAACTGTCATTGATGTCCAACTGAAAGAGAGAGCGTCCACTCTCCAGGCCTTTGGATGGGAGATCCTTGAGCAGAATTTTGTCAATTGATGATTTTTGTGAGAGACAAAGAGATCTATGTCTGGCCTTCCCCATTCTTGGATTATTTCTGTAAAAACTTTTGGATGCAACTTCCATTCATGTGGATCTGTCATATTCCTGCTTAGGTTGTCTGCCAGTATGTTTTCTTTGCCTGGCAAGTACTGTGCTTGTAGTTCCATTTGTAAGTCCATGGCCATGTTCCAAAGTGACATGGCCAGTCTGCATAGGGGATAAGAATGTGTTCCTCCCTGCTTGTTTATGTACCACATAACTGTGGTGTTGTCTGTTCTTATCAATAGCTGACCTGGTTGTAGAAGGTCCTTGAAAGCTATAATAGCATTTATCACTGCTAGCATTTCTTTTTGATTGATGTGAAGGTGCTTTTCTTTTTGGGTCCATTTGCCCTGAATGCACCGGTCTGTCATGTGCGCCCCCCAGGCGTAGTCCGAGGCGTCTGTTGTGATGACTTTATTTGCTTGAGGCTTGCTGAATGGAAGACCTGTGTTTGTTTGGCATGCTTGAGCCCACCACAGAAATTCCTTTTGCAGACATGGAATTAATGGTATTATTGTTTCCAAACTGTGGCTGTGTTGAGACCATATGTTTTTTAGGTACCATTGTAGTTTTCTCATATGCAGCTTTGCACATGGGTAAGATGCAAGATGCCATGAATCCCAGAGCCTACAGGATTTTCCTTGCAGTTAGCCTGGTGCAATTTGCCAGTGTTCTGAAATATTGGATTAGTTGCCCCTGCTTCTCTGGCGTGAGGTAGGCCATCTGGGTGTTTGTGTCCAAATTGGCACCCAGGAAAATTATCTTCCGAGAGGGTATTAGTCTTGATTTCTCTTTGTTGACTGTGTATCCTAGAGAGTTTAATAACATTATTACATAAGCCAGATGTTTCAGAAGAATGTGCTTGCTGTCTGCTTGGATCAGGCAGTCGTCCAAATAAGGGTATATTTGTATCCCTTGAAGTCTGCAGTAGGCAATTACTGATGCCAGCCATTTCGTGAATACTCTGGGTGCAGTAGTTAAACCAAAGGGCAATGCAGAGAATTGATAATGGGTTGAACCTGCAAGAAATCTGAGGTATCTTCTGCAATTTTGTCTGATTGGGACATGCAGGTATGCCTCCGTGAGGTCCAATGTTACCAGCCAAGACTCCTTGCCCAGCATGGGAAGAAGCTGCTGTAGAGTGAGCATCTTGAATTTTGGTACGAGTAGGAATGTGTTTAGGATGGAAAGATCCAAAATCGGTCTCCAATCTTTTCCCTTCCTTGGCACCAGAAATAGCCTGGAATAAAAACCTTGACCTTGTTCGTGTGTAGGTACCTCTTGAATAGCTTTCATGTTTATAAGACCTGAAATTTGCTTTTGTGCCTCTGCCCTTTGATTGTGTGGCAGGTTTGGCATGCCTTTCTTTTTTGGAAGGGTATGAAAATGGAATTTGTAGCCTCTGTTTATAATGTCCAGGATCCATTTGTCCTTTGTGACAATTTGCCAATTTTTTGAGAATAGTGCCAGCTTTCCTCCTAAGGGGGCTGCCATTTGAGACCTGGTTGGCATGCAAAGGGGAAAGTCATTGGTTTTGCTTTCTGAAAGATTGCGAGTTGTCCTCACCACCTCTTTGTGTAGGAGCTTGCCATTGTCTGCCTCTGTACAAACCTTGTGTTTGTCCTCTGCCCCTGGGGCGCCTGTATCTGCCTCTTTGGGATCTGTCTGTGGCAGGAAAGGACCAGTTATTGGAAGGCCAATTTCTACTAAAACGTGGGGGTTGGACCTGCAGAAATTCTTTCACAGTTTGCATTGATTTAGCCTTTTCCTCCATCTTCCGTAATACTTCCTCAGCATTTGCCCCAAATAGTACATCCTTTTGAAGAGGGGCGTCTAGTAATTTAGCTTTGACATGATCAGGCAAGGCTTGTTCCTTGAGCCAGGCATGCCTACATATGACTGAGCCTGTAACAGCAGCTCTACATGAGGTCTCTAGAGCATCAAAACCACATTGTAAGGTATGTTTACCCACTTGTTCTGCACTATGCATCAAATCCTGCAACTCCTTCATGTCTGGTTGTTCAGGTTGTGACATTTTGCTTTTCAATTGAGATAACAGAAACTGTTGGTATTTTAGCATATGAAACTGACAGTTTAAGGCCCTCATGGATAAGGTAGCCGAGGTATATACCTTTTTTCCCCACCTTTCTAAGGATCTGGAATCTCTCTCGGAAGGCAATGGGTTTTTGGTAATGGAGGCCTTAACTCCTTTGGGCCCCTGTGAGATGGTTTCTAGGTCAGCAGCATGGCTTTTGTATAGAAATTGGTGTGAGTCAGAAACTCTGTAGTACCTGTCAGGCTTAACTGGAGCTGGAGGAAGAGAATCCGGGTTAAGGCAGGCCTCCGAGTAAACATCATCTAGGATGTCCAGGACAGGAGGTATAGCCAGAGGCCTGTGCTGGGGTAACAAAAGAAATTCCCTGAGCCTTTTCTTGGAATCTGAATAATCCTGGCCTTCCCAGTGGAAGTGTTCCCTCAAGGTATGCAGAGTTTCACCAAATGAGTAATCCTCGGGGGGGGGGATACAGAAGGAATAGATTCCTCTGCATCAGAGTCTTCAAAAGGGGAGTATGACTGTTCCTGATAATCAGAGTGCTCTGAAATAATGGAGCCCTGATCAGAAGAGGGGGAATCTTCCTCCACTCTGGGTGTTTTGTCCGGAGGTGGCTGAGAACCTCTGATTAGAGTAATTAAATCCTCAGCCATTTTAAGCATCTGTTTCTTAGGCATGGGTCCTAAAGATGGGCCCTGTGTAGCTGGCCTCCTAGGGTGCATGGTAGCTTTAGACTTGGTGAAAGCCTTGATGGAGAAAGAAGAGGAAGGTCTGAAGACACCTTGAGTGGAGGTGGACCTGTCCACATTCTGTGTTTCAACGCCAAGCGTGGCTTCGGTATCTGTAGTCAGGGTGTGGGCCGAGGAGCCTGCGACCTCGGGTACAGGAGACACTGCCAAAGATGTGTAGTCTGTAATCAGGGGCTGCGTAGGAGCCTCACTGAGAAACGGACCACGTGTAGTCGGCTTAGGCGTGGTGTCGGTAGAGGCCGCGGACCTCGAGTGTCGGTCCTTGTCTTTGCGTTTTGTAGACAAAACCAGAGTTGGAGTATCCGACGACATAGTATAGTTAAATGCTTTCCCAAAATAATGCTGGGCGAACACCGCCCGATGCTTAGTAGTGCGTTTGTTGAATGTAGCACAAAAGCAACAGACCGAGACATCGTGGTCTGAGCCTAAACAAGGTATACAGAGGGAATGGAAATCCTTATGCGGTATTTGCTTCCCACAAGAAATACAATTATTAACTTTGTCTGACATTGGTCTGAGGCAAGAAAAAGTTTCCCCAACGGGGTACTTAGCTTTTAAGAAGACTTCGGTTCCAAATTTTTCGTAATCTCAGGAGCTGGCCGACCGGCACTTGCGAACTGCTTCTGCTTCGGGCACCGCGCGACAAGAAAGACTGGAGAAAATGGCGTCGGCTGGTTCTTTTATACCCCTGTCGCACTGACGTCAGGGAAGAGGCGACGACAACCGACGCCGGACCTAGACTTTGGAATTTGGCTGACCGAGGACCTGCCTGACGGCAGGAGAACCCATCTGTTATGACTGCAGCTGTATGCACGATGAACATCTTAACTGATCTAAATCCCAATCAGTTTGGTTTTGTGATGGGCAGGTCCTGTCTCCTGAATCTAGCAAGTTTCTTTGTTAAGGTTACTGAGGCTGTATACTGTGGTCACTCATTGCACACTGATTATCTTGAGTTGGGCAAAGGCTTTTGACACTGTTCCCCGGTTGGCATTGTTAATAGACAAACAAGTTAACCCCAAATATCTGCTGGATTGCAAATTGGCTACCAGAAAGATCCCAGGTTGTGAAAGTTGCCAGTATCCTCTCTAAATGTACAATTGTAACTAGTGGTGTACCATAGGGATTACTGTTGGGTCTTGTCCTGTTTCGCATTTATTTTGCAGACATCCAGTCCAATATTCCAGAAGTGTGGTTATGGTGAGATAGTGGGTGGAGTTTCATTCACAGAACAGTATGTTAATATCCAAGGGTTATAAGACAAAATATAAAAAGTTCAACAGTTAAATTTAATTTTATATAGGTGCAGAAATGCACAGTATTACATTACTACTTTGAGTTTCATTTAAATTTAGTTCAGGGATGTGATACACCTATCGAGTTAAATGTAATTGCTACAGCCAGGACCTTAGAAAAAGCTGTCCATTTAGTGGTTAGACAGATTTTGCAAGCATCAGATGCCAGTAATAAGATTTTTTTCTGTATACACAGATATTACAGCAGTAAAACAGACTTCACCAATCGCAGTAGTTAAAAAAAACAAAATAAAAAACTAATAAAGCTAGACAGGCTACTCAGTGTATCCTTGTCAGGACAGTTTACACCTCCTGCTCCCGGTAAAGTTGATTTGTTGTTTTCTAAAGGGAGTGCACATAGTGCATGGGTAGAGACAGGAAATATCATTAGCTTTTCAGATACAAGGCAGTCCACTATGGTTGATGACTGGGCAAATGACGTAGGTGATGTATAAAGCTCAAGCCCAAGGAATTATCAAAAGTATGCTGTAGCTCAGGTTAATGTTGCCAGTGACATACCAGATTTTCAGAATATGTATAAAGACTATAATACTTTAGCACCGAATCAGTTGGTGTATTTGACTTCATTCCAGGTTGGGAAGGATGGCACACCATACATTTCATTACTCATGGGAAAGAAATTGTGGCACAATGTGCTACTTGATACAAGGGCTTCAATTTCAGTTAAAAACATACCCCTGCCAGAGGATCAAAGTATAGTTCTCAGTATCAAGGTTTAAAGGGTCAAAGCCAATCAGCAGCAAGCCTTTGGAGATTAGATTTTTTAAATAAAGCCAATTAGCCTGAAAAGAAAATAACAGCAAAATTCTGGTTACATTCCCAGTGTGACAGTACCAATTTGGAAATGGGCATTACGTCAAAATTAGGTGTTGTGCTAGATTTTAATAAGGCATTGTAAAAAAATCAATTTGTCTACAAACATGCAAGAGTTAATTAGCAGCAAATGTTTTTCATGCAGAAAAATGTATGTTTATTTCATGCAGAAAAATTTAAATAAAGCCAGCACAGTAAGCAATCCTGCCAGTTTATAGTTGTTAAAGCTGCATTTCATGCAGAAAAATGTAAATAAGGTCAGGGCAATAAACAATGCTATCAGATAATTGTTAAATATACAAATGTTATTTTAAGGACCTGATACTAAATACAATCAAGAACTTTAACTACCCAGCCTTGCACAAGAAATGAAAAGAAGAGATTTAAAAGGCCTAACTATAAAGAGGACACATCAACATCAAAGCAGGCCTTCCTTTACCTCATCAGTGACTGAAACAATGCAGAGCAAAATTTGGCAAGAGCTGTGGGGCAGAAATTGACTGTTTATATGTTTCAGTTATTTATTCAATGTTTGTTTAAAGTTAAAATGTATGAATAAGTATGTATGTATGTTTTCAGACAACGTTCTCATGATTTCAGGTTCATTGTAACAATTGTACAGGAGTACTAGTTTTCAGTCTGTGTTCAGATAGATTCCAATTTATTTGTGTTCAGGTAACACTGTCAAAATGTTGACATGTTTTCAGACAATTGTACAACAGTATTAGTTTCAGTATATCTATGTTCAAACAACAGTTTTTTTCTCAGGATATAACATGTATCAGTTTCAGTTATGCTTTTATCTGTGCTCAGTTAACACTGGCAAAATATATTCTTTTAGTTTAGTTTCCAGAATTAT
>NC_056737.1:1920404376-1920439380 GCF_019279795.1 Protopterus annectens
CCTATACAGCTTTGGGGCTCCCACTACATCACTTGCTCACTCTTTTTTGCATTTTTCTTTTACAAGATTTAATCTATGTATTTTCAGAACCATTTTGTCTTTTGATTTATCTAGGAAATATTTATTTTCTCAGTTTTGAGCATAAAGCCTCGGAATAAAAAAAATTGCATTTTTTTTAACAGTGCTTTATTAAGTTTTTTGCTCAGAGCAGCCTTGCATTAACTTTTTTTCTAGTAACTGCATTTCTGATTCAGTGCATCTGTGTAGTCCCTTTTACTTTTTTGCCACTAATAACTGTGCCAAACAATCTCTGCTTCTTATTACTTGCTATGTTTTTTTGGCAAGTGTGCTGTGCTGAGCATATTTATGTTGTGCATGTTCATATTTATGCTGTGTATGTTCTTGTCTAGATTATGCCTCTACATGATACTTTTTTAGGTTAACTAATTTTCTGCAGTTTTACCTTTCTGATTGGAATACATTTGCTCCACAGCTGGCATGTTTGTATTGTAATGCATCTGTAACTGGTTTTGTTTTTTAAAAAAAAAAATCCCACATTAAAAAGAATGACATGGGTAGAAAAGAAGCCACAATAAAATGTTATGTTCATGTAGTATGCATATGTTTTACTAAATTATATAAATTAATTAATTTCCTACCTTTCCTTAAATCTTTCTTCATCCTGAATGTTGTTTTGCCTATAGTATTCAAACAAAATTCATTTTATTTCCGTGCAGTTTGCTGTTTTCTTTTCCTGAAGATTCCACATCCAGTTCTTTAGTCTCCTTTTAATGTTTGTTTTTTAAATTGTAGCTTAGATTTTGTTTTCCATTTTCTAGCAATTGCTTTTTTTGGCAGCTAATAGCATTAAACTTGATCCGGATCCTATGTCCCAGCTCCTAAGAATCCTTTCCTTACTTATTTGCTCTCCCAACATGTCTGACAAAGTACACTGTAGGGAATTTTAAAACTCTGCCAATGTGTTGATTATGTAGCCCAGGCAGGTATGACCCTAACCCTGAGCAGTATCCTTCCTTCACCAAGAATGATGCCACAATATAGAGACAAGATGATCAGCTTTAACAATTGGCTTAATGTCTGGTGTCATTCAAAGGGGATCCAGTGTCTGTCTGCCTGGGATGACATGCTTGCGAAGCAGCGGGACGGCTTGCACCTGTCACCCCTGGGATTCCGGATATTGGCTAAGGCTCTTGCCACCCCCATAGTGCCTTTTAGGCAAGGCTCAAATTCTAAACCTACCACCCTAGAAAACAAAAATGGGAAGAAACTGAGGGTAATGCTGCTCAATGCCAGAAGTCTAAATCTCAAAATGCACGCACTCGAGGCCCTTCTCAGTATGGAGAACATCGATGTCTGTGCTGTAACTGAAACCTGGTTCAAGGCTCCTGAGAGCACCCCGGCACTATTAGGTTTTACCTCATATCATGCGTTCCGGCCCCAAAACCCGGACCACACCACAAAAGGAGGGGGTGTATCCATATTCATAAAGGATACTCACACCTCCAGGTTGGTGGCAACGCACGAAGCTTCGGAAACCATCCAGGTGCAACTAACCATAGGCAAAACTGCTCTACAAATTGTAGCATGTATAAATGTATCTCCAAACACCATCATATTGGGTGACTTCAACTACCCGAATATAGACTGGGAACATTACTCAAGCCCTAACTTTCTAGCCCAACGGTTCCTGGAGTTCATAAATTCAAATGCCATGGAACAGCTAGTCACTGTTCCCACGAGAGGAGAAAATATACTAGATCTCATTGTCACAAACATGGGGACAAAATGCTCCACACCGGAAGTATATCCCTCATTGGTGAGATCTGATCATAAACTAATCTCACTGGAAATCCACATCCCGCCCCCACCCCAAGCAAAAGACCATAGTGAAGAACTTCTCTAAAGCAAACTTCACACTACTCAAGACTGGTGGTATCCTTCAAGGCCCCTGAGCCAGAGGAAACCACAACCCAAGCTGCGGAAGCCCTTACAAATGCCTTCTATGAACACCTCCAGGACTGCATGGATCAGGCAATCCCAAATAAAACCAAGACTCTTTCCACAAAGGGCAAACGTCCAGTCTGGTGGACCCCAGCCATTAACAAACTTTACAATAAGAGGAGAAAGCTATTACATGATAGAACAAAATCCATAAAAGGGAAGTCACCCCTGATCATTATTAGTAAAAAATACGAGCACTCATAAAATCAACTAAGGCCAATTTTGAGAGAAAAATTGCCATGGATTCAAAGGACAATCATAAGGCCTTTTTCAGCTATGTTAGGAACCTGGGTGGTAACTCCCAGATATGCTCAGAATTAGTCCAAAATGATACAAACTGGACCCACAGACATTGCCAACATACTGGCAGACAGGTTCAGTGCAAACTTCACCCCTCTCCCTAAAGGAGAGATAACTATCCCAGCCGAGTGTAGCCTCCCGGACATCTCAAATGCGCAGGTGAAAGCTGCTCTCTCTAAAGCTAAAAACACAGCATCAATGGGACCAGATGGTGTCCCCGGCTGTGTGCTACACGAGCTAAATGAGGAATTAAACCTGCACATAAGGCAGCTGTTTAATCTCAGCCTTACCACAGGATACGTGCCCAAGGAGTGGCGACGGCAATTGTGGTCCCACTCCACAAAGGCGGTGCCTCACGGACCCTGGTAATTACCGCCCCATAAGCTTAACAAGTCTAGTCTGCAAAGCTATGGAGAGGATCATAATGGAGCTCATAAACAAAGATATAGGGGACTTGCAGACATTGGACCCAACCCAGTTTGGCTTTGTCAAGGGAAGATCATGCCTTTTGAACTTGGTTGACTTCTTCGAAACAGTCACCAAGGCCATTGATGAGGGAAAGGCAGTCCATACAGCCTACCTTGACCTTGCAAAGGCTTTCGACACAATACCCCACTCGGGTATTGTAGAAAACTTACCAGCTTAAATGTAAACCCATATGTCACAAGATGGGTTGCAAACTGGCTTAAGGACAGAACCCACAGGGTTAGAGTTGCTGGCGCTGTGTCAGACTCCAAGCCGGGTCACAAGTGGTGTCCCACAGGGCTCGGTCCTGGCCCCCTATTGTTTGGCATCTACTTCTCAGAAGTACAGGCCAACATGGGAGGACTTGGCTGACAAAGTTTGCAGACGACTGCAAACTGGGCGCCATAGTGGAAAGTGCATCGGACACGGATATCCTTCAGAAGGGACTCACGGAAACAGCTGGTGCCAGAGCCATGGCCTGAAGTTAAACGCCAAAAAATGTATAGTCATACCCTTCGGGAAAAACAAGGTAACCCCAAGCTACCATATAGGTGGCAATCCACTAAGCACAGAAGAGGTTATCAGTGCCTGGGGACCCAGGTTGACAGTGGCCTTTCTTTTGACACTCACATTGCTAAAGTGGTTAGAAAGACCTTCTACATTGCCCACCTGATCATGAAGGGATTCACATCCAGATCTAGTGAGGTCATTGTTCCCCTGTACTCTTCACTTATCAGACCAATGATCAAGTACAATGCCCCATTCGGGATGTATCTCACCCGACATCTGCAGCAATTGGAGAGACCCCAAAAGTTCCTCACCAAAAGGATAAAGGGACTCCAAATTCTGTCATATGCTGCCAGATTGAAGAAACTCCAAATCTATTCAGTCGCATACAGTCTGCTCAGAGGTGACATGTGCCTGACATACAAGGCCATGTCCAACCCGGAATTAATGGACATGCTCCACCTCAAAAAATCCAAATCCACCAAAACCACTAGAGCAAGCGACTTAAACCTTAGCACGGATATAAATAGGACGTGCTGGAGGGATAGATTTATCACTCAGAGACTCCCTATGCTGTGGAATAAAATCCCGGTCCATGTGAGGCAGAGCACCTCGCTGACTCTGTTCAAGAGAAATCTAGACCTGTGGATGGGAGATCGTAGGTTTACCCCAGGAATCATCTCTGTGTCACTGCTGGACATAGGCACAACAAACTAATGGGCACAGTATTTTTTCATATAAGGGGTGGCGTAAGCCACAATAATTTGGGCTAGGCTTATAAATGCCTTAGGGCAGATAGCCTAGTATAAACCTATGAACCTATGAACCTAATTGGTCCTGGTAGACTTTCGTTAGGGACCTCAGGGGCAACTGTTAGATTAGGGACTTCCATTTTAAAGTAGTTATTAGACATTAGAGAGGCTAAAATAATAAAATCGGCCTATAAATGTTTTATTTACATTTTAGAAAAGCAGAAAGAATGACCTTGATGTCTAAGCATGAGATAACAGTTTCTCAAGGAAAGACTGCAGACAGTTCTTGTTCTGTTCTTTTCTCAAGTGAAGAATCAAGAGATAATGTAATGGCCAGGCACCTGTGAGGCTACAAAACAAGACAAAGCCAGAGAACAAGGTTAGAAAAAGTAAATAAGGAAAATTACTGGACTGAAGCAATATAATATGTTGTGTTCAGGACAGCAGGTCAGTTAAGGTTAGTAAGTTTGTTCGACCTGTTACTTCAGAGAACATGACACACTCCAACCTGAGTACAGAAGACAAGTCATCTAAAGACTATGTTAGTTTACGTTGTGCAGGACAGAATATGTTGTGCAGTAACTTTGAATGCTAATTGTTTATCAGTATTGTTAATAAAGACAGAAATCGGATATTGTAAACATGTAATAAAGAATTAAACTAGTGTTTGGAAAATTCATTCTGAAAGTGCATAAGACTTGGTCCATAAAGGAGAGACTGGCACCTGTTCAGCACGAGCTTGGGTAATGGACAGATAAACACTTTTGTTTCTCAGTCTCATTGTATACAGTATTTCCAGCTAATTACGGTATAATACATTATCTATTTTTACAAGTTTCAAGTTAAATGCAAAAAAGTACAACATAGTAGCATTTGGTTAAAAAAAAAAAGCTATTCCCACCTCATATCTTTTAAATGGGGCTCCTCCTCAGCAGACAAAGTTGTAATAGAGCTGGTTACTTATGTGGGCAATTGTCTATCATTTGAACATCATGTTTCAACAAAAAATAGGAAATTCTTCTATCTGGCCCAATTAATTTCCATGGTAATATCTTCAATAACTGAAGAAGTCATCCTGTCACTGTACTCTTCCCTTAGTAGACCCCATCACTGTACACAATGCTCTCTTTGGCATGAATGAATTGATGAACAGTGCTCAATTAGCACAGCCCTAAAGATATCTTACCAAAACTATCAAAGGCTTTAAATCTTTCAAATATCTTGATAGATTACCACTATTGTCATTATACTCAGTAGCCTACAAGATGCTCTGAGGTAACCTGTGTCTTGCATTTTGAGGCATGAAAGGGCCAATATATTTGTTTTGCTTTATTTGCAAAACCAGTAGCTCTACTAACACCCAAACTATGGGCATAAATCTATACCAACAAATAAAACAAGATCCATGGGACAGAGAGGTTCCTAACACAGTGTATTCCCAGCCTATGGAATATGTTACCACTTCGGGTTATACAAACTAAAACTTTGACTACCTTTAAGACTAGTCTTGATGACCGAACAGGTAGACACAAATTTACACTAGGACTGTCATGTACAGTCCAGCTTGATTTGGGTGTTGATTATTAAGTGGTTGAGAAGGGAGGCATGAACTTTTAAGTGTGTCTGCTTAAAGGCATATATGGATAAACATATTATTCTCATCATGACCACTTGCCTGTATTGTTCCCATATACACAGAATGCATCTGGCAACAGTGCACTGACATACTGTTATGCTGCTATAGCTACAAATAAAACAGTTAATTTATTTTATCCATTTGTTGACTGGGTTAGTCCTGCTACACTATTAGCTTCTTTTCAGGTTCTAACAATATTACATTGCTAGTCAAAACTGTTTTCATTTTACAGCTGTTTGCTATCAGGAATGTCTCAGAACCCCTCCCCAATCACCTACTCTACGGTTCCTGTTACCTACTAGATATAACTCTCTGCCCAGGGTCCCAGAAGAGGGAAATAGGGTAAATGTGAGCTTCCTGGTACAGTGCCATTTTCACAGTTGTGGAGGGCTTTTTTGTATGCCCTACCACTGCCTTGTGTTAACTCTTTATAGCTGCTATAAAAGCATGTTTCTGGACGACTATTACTGGTCTCCATCAAATACAGATAATCTTTGGCTGTAAGCTCTGCCCTTCCCTTTCAATAGGTGAGCTGACAAAGGCCTCTGCACCCTGTGTCCTGGTCAACTCCTCACAGATTGGGTTTGGTGACTGAACCCAAGTCATCTGGGTCACAATTAGGGATCCACCCCTCTATGTTAGAGAGCTGGAAGGAAGCTGTATTTTTTTTTCTTTTGGGGGGTTGACAGTCTTGGTGCAGTAGCTACAGCAGAAGCTGCTGAGCACCTAGTATTCAAACTTTCAAACCTGATAATATCCATCAGGCTGCTGGGAAGGAGGGAGGGGGAGTGGACAAACACTGGTGTGCTGCTATTCCCTGGAAGAGAATGCAGAGTGGGAAGCAATGTCTTGGAGATGGAACAGAACAGGTGTTTGCATCATTTTCCTCTGCATGCACAATGCTTTTTACTTGGGCCTACTTTCCCAGTGGACTGGTGTTACATCATGTGGATAGGCAGTGAGGCATGTCCACTAAGGATGTGGCCATTCTGGGCACTGGGGCAACAATGATTCTTTGGCTGTCCTGGACATCCAGCTCAAATTTTACTCCAAGCCCTGGTTTTTACAAGGACGCAAACAAGTTGCCCACACAGACAGCAATCCTGGCCAGCTCATGAAACACCCAAGCCATTAATCAAACTTTAGCTGTCAGGGCTGTAAGTCAGGGGTCTATTGCTCTACAACATGGGGATAACCAGGAAGCTGGTACTTAAGAACACTCCAAGTTAAGAATGAAAATCTAATTAAATGACCTCTGATGCAAAAATAATGACTACTCTTGAAAGGAGTGATATTCCGGAAACAACTCTCAAGTGGAAAATGACAATATGACCAGAGACTGATGACTTTCTGAAAGCCTTATTTAGGAGACAAATTCCATCTACAGCATAATTTTTAAAGTCATTGGAGGTTGCATAGCAATATTCTAAACTAATGAAATGGGGAAGGACTAGAACCATAACTAATTTTTGATCTTAAAATATGTATGGTTATCCTAAAATGTTAGCTTATGGTTCCTTTTATCGTAAAATAGTGCCTCAGATGTCTGCACACTATCTCAAGTTTATTCATAGTAAAGAAATACTTCATAAATATATTCAATTTATGCACTGTTTCAGCACTGCAATTTCATTTTAGGAAGCACTTGAAAAAGACAACAGGGTAAAAAGAACACATTTACTTTTTGTGTTTGGCACACTTTGTTACAAATAACTTTATTGTCCTTCAGATTTCAGTTAATTTTATCATGGTACTACAATAATTTCTGTATTAATTCAGTCAAGTTTTATACACATGTGCACATACACTAAGAAAGTTACATATCCACGAAAATGTCTTCATTTTACAGTACGGTATTTAGCATTAATAATTCTACTTGTGTATACAATAAACTTGTATTTACAAGTCTGCACTGAAGAATAAATAGATACTAGGAACACAAAATGAAACAAAACGTGCAGCAAGAAGTTTTGCTTGTTTATAGATATCTTCTCTTGGGTCACATGCTAGATCATGTATATCACAGTTATGAGGTCTTTTTTCAGGTACTCTTTAAGCAACTGACAAATTAACCAAACATAAAAAAGATGCTGACAGTGCAAACTGCAGCAAGCAGCTACAGGCACAATTTTGGCTGTTAGCATAAAAAGTTAACATACTTCATGATTAGCTATTTGTCTTTAAAAGCACATTGGCAGATTCAACTGATTTTGTTACCACATAGTTTAAGGAGCATGCTGGTGTAAGCAGACTGTGTGAAAGTCCCAAGATGCTCTACAGAAAAATGTTGGCATCACTGGGTTTTATCCAAGTGACAGATTTTTTGTAAAACATTAAGAAGAATGAGACATTGTTTCTAGAGCAGTAACCTCATAATGACACTCAAAATAGGCTCCTCCCTTCTTTAAAGGTGAAAAGCTGCCATCATGCTAAAGTGTATAGCTTGCATAAATTATGCTCAGAATTATTTTAATTCAACATTTAGTCTGTCAGGCTACAGCTGATATTTTTTCACTGTAAACCACAATGCTATAATTCAGTACATCTGACATTAACACAGCAAAATAATGTGATAGTCTGTAACATGTCAGAAAAAATGTAACCTTAAAAACTGCAACGTTTCTAGTCGAGATGTCCTCCATGGGTTAATGACACATGGAAAATTCTGATCCAAAATGACAAACTGAAATGATACATGTGGGTTTGCTGCATCTCCCACTATCACTTACTTTTCCAATTTCAAATGCAAAAGCTGTTGGATCTTTCAGTCAAAATGTGCCATCTACAACTAACTATTCAAAAATATTCATTCACTATGCCATCAGGCTGTGGGTAAATGAAAAGCAAAGTATTTACTCATTTAGTGAATCAGAACCAGAACTGTAGCAAGCAATTCTGATGCTCAGTGCCACCTGCTCACCCCAAATTTTCAGTTATGGAGTAAAGGTTATTCTTCCCCTGGTCCTTTCCTTGGACTTGAGGCAAAAAATAAAGCTTTTTTTTCCCTTTTAACCTATAGCAAATGGTTTACAAACAGCTGCTATAGTTTATGCCAATCATCATACATACAGAACTAAAGCGCTTCAATTCTGACCAAAAAGTACAATACCGGCATTCATTTCTGAAAGTTGGTAAAGCACTAAAGGCCAATCATGTCCACTAACACTTTGTGCCCAGGGCAGCTTCCTTTGCCTCACCCTAGCTATCCCACTGATTAGGATCATAGGAGATTACTAGGCCATCGACTTGGAGGTCATGCCTTTTTATCCCAATGTAATGCCATAGAAATGTTAGTCAGTACCAAAGATTGCATTTAGTAATGACTGCTCATGTCCAGGAGGGTTGTTAGCACTACAACAAAGGGGGTTTACATTCAGTATGCTAAGACTGCTCATGTCCAAGAGGGTTGTTAGCGCTACAACAAAGGGGGTTTACATTCAGTTTGCTAAGTTTATCAGTAATGCCTGAGTGTGGGATTGTGTCAAAAGCCTTTGCCAAGTGGAGGTATGCAGTCTGTACAGATTTGCCCTCGTCAACAGCCCTGGTCACATTTTCGAAAAAAATCTGCAAGATTTAACAGGCAGGATCTGCCCTTGATGAAGCCAAACTGGATAAGATTCCAGGGTTTGGAGGTCGCCTATGTCTTTATTTACGAGGTCCATAATGATACGTTCCATGTCTTTACAGATGAGGCTGGTCAGGCTTATAGGTCTGTTGCTAGGCCACCCTTGTGGAAGGACATAACTGTTGCTGTTCTCCATTCCGGAGGAATAAAGCCTGAGGTTAGACTATGACTGAAAAAAGTACTTACTGGTAATGCTAGCTCATGTTTTAGCCTGTTCAGAAGACAGCCTGGGATGATGTCTGGTCCCAGAGTGGGTGTGCTTTTTGTCTTGGACAAGGCTTTGATGACCTGTTCATCCATGCTGACTGTTGTTTAATACGTCGTTGAGTTAGAAATTATGACACTTAACTGATAAGCATAAAAAAAATAACAACATTATATCAGCATTATTTTATATGCACTGACATTACTTGGACACACTAAAGTCAGTACTTTGTCACTTGAAGTAGATCTACATATAAGAAACAAAAGTATAAAGCTTAACTTCTGTTCTGGTATAAATACATACCATAGATAGGACTATAACAGGTAAGCCAGTCCCAATAACATTTTATTTCATTACAGCTAAAAAAAAAAAAAAAGAAAAGTGTTACAATCAACAACCTAATAATTACTGGTACATTTCATGCTGTAAATAAAGCTATTTCCCTTACCTCAGCCAAAGCAAGGGACACAAACAGGACTGTCAAGCTGAATTTCTCACATACTGTGACACATATTAGCAGTGCAGTTTTAAACTAGCTCCACTGAAGTGCATTGTACATTAAAAACAGATGCTGAATTCTGCATTTCATACAAACATCTGTCTAGACTCAAATATACTCCTTGGAAAGAATGAAACCAACAGTAACCATCTAAAACACATCATGGTTTTTAATGTAATCCACAGTAGGGCTAACTACCCAGTGCTGTGAACACTGCCTATAGGTGATAAGCCACTGCTGACGTGACATTCCTACCCAATGTACAAAATGTGAAAGTGGGGGTTGATGCTGATGCTGATGCTAATACTCAACTAGGATCTGATTTTAATTTACACTAAGGTTGGAAATTATGTTCCTAAAGTGAGCAAAGATACCATCTCACTGGTTCCTTATACATTTTGGATTGTGTCTTCCATATTAATGAAATACAGTTGTGACATCTGCTGTTGAAGGTGATCTATGCCTGGCATACAGGGCATTGTAAGATCCCACTCTGATGGACCTCCTGCATATCCACAAAACAAACTGTAGCAGAATTACCCATTCTAAAAACTTAAACCTTACATGTGATATAAATAGGACCTGCTGGATAGATAGTCATGTATCTCAGAGACTACCCTGTCTATGGAACAGGCTCCCCATCCATGTGAAGCCGAGTTCCTCCCTAACCCAATTCAAGTGCTACTTGGACAACTGGATGGGAAACCGGAAATTCATGCTGGTTTGGCACCTATTTCTCTAATGCAAACAGGTAACCTGTAAATAGCTCAATCTCCCAGGACCATGCTTACACTTATTAAGGGTATTAGAACTTGCCAGAGATTTGGGATGCATGGGTAGGCTTAAAAAGGCCCTTGTGGTCATTAGCCTAGTAAACACTTATAAACTTATAAGTACTATAAAATCACTTCTGATGTCACAGTTGTACTAGTCTAACATGGATGTAGTAGTACATGGAGCATTGCAATTACATTCCAAATTTGGGAAAAAGACAAATTTGTTAAGCACCTTTCTGACGTAAGAAAGGTACTTAAAGTTTTGTCAAGCACCATGCAGCAAAGTTAAGCTCTTGTGCTACAGCATAGCAGCAACCCAGTCCTATTTACCAGAGACCAGCAGCAAGAAGCTGAAACAGCTCTGAAACTCGTAATACACTTCCCTGTCACAAAGAAGTGTAGCAGAACATAGTGACTAACAGCTATAATGCCATTCATTCAGGGACATTTCCCTTCTGGGCACTTGTCTGTGTGGCGGTACCAAGTATTTTACAGCAAGCTATAAGCCATGTATACACTCCTAATCTTTCTCTCTGTAACTAGCCATACACTAGAGCGGATGAAGCTCCATGTACTACAAGAATTATGATTAGGTGTCTGAGCAGAACTAGGTTATGTGCTCTTTTGATGTCCACATGAAGAAACAAAATCACTTGGTTACAACTGGAGATCTGATTGTAATCCTCTGTATTATGGATATTATGGATAAACACTACACGACTGGTGACTAGTACACTGGAATGCTTTATTCTGGAGCTAAATTGCTGAATATGCATACATGTGCATTTCACTTCTGAAAACAAAACCAGTAAAATTTAAACATATTTATGTGATGCAGTGTACCAAACAGCATCAATTAGTAAGCTCTGTTTACTGCTGACAGTCCGAAGAGGAATACACTAGCACAGCACAGCACGGCTGAGAAACACACACCGTACTAGCACAAGATACTGTGTTAAAAATCATAAGTTCATGTTTACTAAGTGAAACATTAAGGCTTTCAATTGGACGCCGCCTCCCAAGATGTAAGCAATTAATTGAGACTCACATGACAATCAAATATACATAACACGCATGAGTGAGTTATTTATATCACAGAATTGTTGATATTGTTAATAGGGTTACAGAACCTTAGTAAATGGTAGCAAGACAACTTGTTTGTATACAGTCACACATTCAAGAAAGACTGACACACATGCTATAAGGGGTCTACTTCACAAACCTGAAATCCCACTTACCCAACTTTCATAAAACCGAGATGACAAAGCCGACAACTCAGAAGACCGACTGCCTGGAACATCAGGTTTCAACTCCAGGTAAGTAACTGCTTGGCCACCATGTTGAACATTGCCCCTTACCTCCATGGTAGTCCAATCTCGGAGTTGGTATATTTATTTGAGGTGGTGGGGGATTTAATTTGCTTTGGTTTTACTTATTTATTTTTTTTTGGCCAAGTGGTTACTTACCTGGAGTTGAAAGTCAGTGTTCGGGGCAGTTGGTGGTCTGAGTTTTTGACTTTGTCATCTCGGTTTTATGAAAGTTGGGTATGTGGGATTTTGGGTTTGTGTAGTAGACCCGCTATAATATATGAAGTGATGCAATGACATCAACATAGCACAAATGTGGTAGTAAAGTATAGTGGCACTGCATACCGATGATAATCTATGCCATACCTACTTAAACATCATGAGTGCAAATATACCTCGGCAGACAGCATCTTGGGATCTACCTTCTGTTGGCAACATGCTGCAGCTATCTGTATTAAAGCACACCACTGTGTCCTGGTTTGCTCAAGATGGGACATGCTGTGACAGTAATGTTAGCTATGCATCCATATATAGAAAGTACATGCAAACTACAAGTGCATGAAGTATTATTAATTATCCAGCAAGGTGGAATACTGCAAAACCCTATATACCAACAATAGCCAACACCACTGACAGCATCTACTGACTTGACTGTGGTGTAAACCTTGGCTCAAGATGATTGTCACTGTTGAAGTGACACCCCGACCCCATGTGCAAAATGGGAAAAAGGGTTGAGGATGGATGGATGGATGGATGAAGGGTGTTACCATGGATAACAATACTGTCCTTATCACATCCTGCACACCTGACAGGACATCTATATCACAATATAATGTCACAAAGGAAAACAAAAACTCAGTACTGTTTGATACCACTATTACCTCGTCTGTGAAACACAGATGATCTACTGTTACTGCATGCAAAAGTTATCAAATGCAAAGTACAAGCTATAACAACCATAACTCTTGAATAGGAATATGTTAAGACAAAGTAAACTTCAACATCTACAGGACAGCACAGTTGCCTGTGTGTTGACTGCACAGGCTACATTGAGGAAATGGACAGGTAAATGTCCTCATCATATCATCAGTGAAATACTATCAGAAACATGGACACTGCTAATTAACTGCCATTCTCAAGAGCTTAAGCAAAATCTCCTAAGCTAGGTCTGGCCTCATGGTGTAGAGTGCTGAAGCTCTGACTATAACACAGCTAATCTGTCTTTGATTATCAGCATGTGAACTGGTGAGGCTGGGGAGAAAGGCGGGTTAGAGTGCCTGATTCCAGTTTGCCCAGCCAGGGGGAGAAGAGAGAGTGGTGAGGCTCGCTGAACTGCTAACAACTACCAGTAGGTGAGTGGATGACTATCTGCAGAAGGAACCTAACAAGCAAAAGCTGCACTGGTAGTGCACTGTTTCAGATGAGAGGAATGCATAGTAGCACTGCATGTCTAACTATGAAAATTAGCAATGGACAAAACTGCAAACTACTTGTGGGGATGGGAGTTACGGAAGTCCACAGCATCAGCAGACTGGCCAGTTCTCTACCATCAAACTCCCATTTGCCAGTGGAATGAATGGGTTTGGAGGTCTCTAACCCATTACAGGAATGCCTGACTCTTGCCTACCAGAGGAAGAAATGCAACACTGGGGCATAGGCAAGGGTACCATTACATAAATCCCATGACTAGGGGATTGGTAAGGAAAAAAAAAATCTACAAAGCTAATGTGGTGTCAAATAGGTGCTTGTTTCATACTTGTCAAAGTGCACGGAGGTAGATACAACAACTTGAAATAAGACTTTACTGTACACTGACATTTCATTATAGTCATTAAAAAAATGGTTGTAACGACACTTGCAAAGCAGCATCAAATCCAGGCTACATTTGATGAAAAAGACTAATGTGCTACCCCAGCCTTTGACCTATTTATTTGGTTTTTGAAAACTGGATCATCTAAGATATATGGCATACAGCAACAGAATACTACATATACCAACATTTACATTTTGGAGCAATGCCAATGTGTGCGGGCAAGAATTTCCACAAAGACAGAATCTGGAGAAAGAGTAGCATCAGCATCTTTAAACCATTTTCAGTAGATTAGCTTGTATTTCTGACTTAATATGTGTGACTAGGTCAAAAACAACCATACAGATGACAGCAGGCAGTAGCTGCTTTTCAGCATGCCCCATCTCTGAAGAAGTGAAGGATACATGGCAAGAAGACCAGTTCAATGTACTTGCACAGAGGAGACGCCAATTCACACCAACAGATCTTGTTTGAGCAGCTGCACAGAACCGTTCTTTCTCATGCCGGGTTAATGATTCAATAACAATGTGCCAGATAAAAGAAAATACTGGTAGCTAATGTTGTTGTTGTGTCTTTCGGCTTTTCTCGGTTAGGGGTCACCACAGCAGAACTCTGGTCCGCTAATGACTGGCAGTAGATTTTTAAGTGCTGGCTTGCCGGGCCTAACACACAACCTTCAATGAAGGAACACCCATTCACGCATGTCGCCACACAGAAGATGCTCTAACTGAGATTCAAATGGGCAATGTCTAACTGTGAGGCGACAACGTTACCGCAGCACTACCACCGCAGTTAATAAATGTACAAAAAAATGTATACAGGTGTCCCAGAATACTAAAAAAAACCACCAACTTCTACTATCACATTTAAAAAAGTCTCTCCCTGTAGAAATATTCCCTTAAAGGGCATTTTTTTAGTGTCACTGTAACACAGTTATGTAGAATGAAGGAAAAACTATTTCAGATAATTTAATTTTCACATTTCCTATCTGGCTAAGTACACTGGTCTGAAGACCCTTTTTATGTAAAACACCAGCCATGTAAACTCAATCTGTAGTGGCAGTGTGCACAACTGCGCCAGCCACCAATATTCTGAAGTCTCTGCATTCCTCGTATTACTAAGCAGCAACCTCAGACTTGATTATAATTAAGGGGGGTGCAAAGAGTTTCTCTTTGGGTTTGGGGAAGCCCCTCAAAAGAAAAAAAGTGTACATAGTACAAATCTGCTGCATTATTCTTTACAATAATTTGACATGTACTACTATCACTTGCAAAACCAATACTCCCCCCAGGAATTTTATCTATAAAGATGTCAAGAAATAGCCAGTTATACAAACACTCAGTTAATAAAAAAAATCAATAATGCAAAAATTAAGAATGGTTAAAAAAGGCTGAGAAATATTATAACTTCCACGTAAGAATGTAGAACACTAAACATACATTTATTATTTTCTAATAATGCTTTAAAATTACCTGACTGAATAAATGGAGCAAAAAAAAAGCATTTATATGGCCCTTTGGCAAACATTCAACGTATCTTACTAATAAAATGCCCCAAAACTTAGAGCAAGTAAGTTTAAGCTGGAATCATAGGAAGTTACTAGGCTATTGGCCCTGAGGCCCGTACAAGCCTAGCCAATAATTTAGCCCATGTTCTAACAAATCAGCACCCTATGCCACTGTCCAGCAGGGACACAGATGGAATCGCAGGGGGTGTATTTTCTGTTCCCCATCCAGTTATCCAGGTTGTGCTTAAAAAGGTTTAATGAGGTACTTTGCTTTACGTGGAGAGGGAGTCTATTCCACAAAAGGGGAGGGGTCTCTGGGACACAAATCTGTCCTGCCAACAAGTCTTACTGATGTCACAGACAAGGCTGAAGTCACGCGTGCAGGTTACTCGAGCGGAGCTTGAATTGCAGATATGCGGCAGTCCCATCTGGGCGGGGTCTGACATTGCTTTATATGCCAGAAAGAGGTCACCCCTGAGGAGTCTGTAGGAGACTGAGCAGAGAGACACAGCTTTTAGCCTATCTGTGTAGGGTAGATGTTTGAGGTCTTGGATTCTCCAGGTGAGGAACCTCTGTGGTCTCTCCAACTGCTGCAGGTGCTTTGTGAAGTACATGCCGAAATGGGCACTGAACTCAATAATGGATCTTATAAGGGAAGAATACAGGGATGTTATGACCTCCTTGTCCCTGGATGAGATACCCTTACTAATGAGGTGGGCCATGTAGAAATCTTTCCGTACAATAGAGGCAATATGGTGGTCAAAAGTCAGTTTGCTATCAACCTGGGTGCCCAAGTCCCTCAAGACTGACTGCGTGCTTAGTACCTTATTATCGATGTGATAATTTGTGGGGATGTCACTCTCCCAAGAAGGGATGATGATGCATTTTTTGGCATTCAGTTTGAGGCCATGTTTCTGGCACCAGTCATCTGTTTGGGTGAGACCCTCTTGGAGGATGTCCACGTCACTAGGGGAATTGATGACAGCACCCAGCTTGCAGTCATCAGCACACTTGGTCAGCTATAGCTCAGTAGATTTGGCCTGCACCTCTGAGATGTATATCCAAAACAGCAGAGGCCCCAAGACCGATCCCTAGGGTACACCGGTTGCTATGGGTCTACTACTTAGGGTGGCTTCCCCTATTTTTAGAGCCATATGAAGTCATCAGACAAGTGCTCACAAGCAGCACACACACGAACACACACAGACAATTCTCTACACAGACCCTTCTAAAAGAAAAGTAAAAGCAGTACATAAAAATCCCTGTCAGAACCAAAGTCCTTTTCTGATGTGCCCTGACAGAAAGAGCTGAAGGCAAGTTGTCAAGAAGTGTACACAAGCATTCAAACTCAAAATACATTTCCAGCCCAGTACAACACTTCCAATTCCTAAAAACATCTACGCATACAAATCTAAGTTCTCAAAAGCAGCACACTTTTACCACAAAATTAACCCCCAATACAAAAAAAATAAGCCCCTTTTCAAATAGCAATCCTTGACAGAAAATTTTTATTTTTATACAAATACCATTTTTCTTAAAGGGGAAATACTGCTTTTGGTCAGCAAATAAGACATACAAATATTTTCTTAAAAGGGTGATAATTTATATGTGTAAGAGCTCCCTTGTGGGAACTTGTCTTCCAGAAATTAATTTTAAAGCCAAATACTGCTCCGGTGAAGCCTCACAGATGCTTGCTCTCAATGCAATAAGAAAGTACTGGAATTGTCTATACTCTGAATGTGGATTTCTCTCTAAATAACTAGCTAATCAGAGATCAGAGTATAGGTGATGGAGGGAGTCAGAACTTGGTGAAGCTATCTGGTTGTTGCATCCTGGACACAATACAACCCATACAGCCAAAGGCTACTGCAACAGTCAGAATGATGATCAATTCTGATACCATTTTGGGCAGGAAATAGACTGGTCTTAAGGGACACTCTGTTTCCTGAAAAAGCCTAAGCAAGATTTCTTATGGATAAGGACATGCAGCTCATACAGCCTGCAAAAAGAGGTGAATGCCATTAAGAACATTATCTTCCAAGAGAGATGCTTCACAGCAGATAAACCAGCTAGTTCAAATGGGAAGAAAGCAAGCCTCTCTGGCCATGAAGCTGTGTCCAAAGGAAAAGAAAAAATGCAAAACCATTTGAGGAAGCTTTTAACTAGCCAATGCTAAGCCATAAAGCTATGATAGGCAGAGATCTGAATCTTGACAAAATGCTGGAGGTAAATCATGACCATCTGGAAACCTGATCAACTAAGAAAGCACATGACATTTCCTCATGCATATGGAAAACCTCTTCTTCATAGCCAAATAAGTTTGATGAATGGAAAGCATCCTACAACTTCACTTAATTGAGACTGTATGCAAAAAAAGTGCAGTGTGAGTAAGACCTAAGAAAGAATCCAGGCCTTGACATGGAGTCAGTAAGTCTTCTATTCCTAGGGGAACTTTCCTGGATTGTAACGGGATTAATTTTTGGTAATGATGGAGATCTGAGAGCCTGAAGCCACATGCATCTTGGCCACAGGATCAATGATGATGAATGTTAGACTTTCCTCTCTGAACTGTGCAATAAAAAGTGACATCAGAAAGAAATGAAGGAAGTCGTACAGTAATTCACCTTGTTGGTACACTGCTAGTGAAGGAAAAACATCTACCATCAATTGCTCCTTGGTATAATTGACTGAGCAGAATGGAGGAAGACCATTCTCTCATTTGGCAGGCAGGTCAGTCTATGCCCCACTCTTGAAGATCCTAACAAAACAGAAATACCAAAACCATCAAAAGTAGAGAACTGCAGCAGCAGCTCAGGGGTCATGCCAGCACATACAGTTCCTCAGGAAGTAAGTAGCACTTGGGCAATGCCTCTGCCTTTAACAAGCTGCCACACAAGCATCAGCTCTCTTTACGACGAGGAGTACATGCCGCCTTGCATGTTTACAAAATATGCCACAGACTGATTGTCTAGATGGCCTCTGCTTTAATTTCAACTCCTCTTGTAATGCTTTCAGGGGAAAACACTGCTTGTTGCTGCAGATTATGTGACGCTCCA
Organism: Protopterus annectens; assembly: GCF_019279795.1. Taxonomy (NCBI): domain Eukaryota; kingdom Metazoa; phylum Chordata; order Ceratodontiformes; family Protopteridae; genus Protopterus; species Protopterus annectens. Next base: position 1,920,422,844 of record NC_056737.1, read on the forward strand.
TTTCCCAGGATGGTTTACTTTCCCTGGGCCATGAAGGAATAAGTATTTGTTATCCATGTAAGCCCACTGGACACACAATGCCTTTTCAAGGGTGACCCAGGAGCTATGCACGCATAGTTAACAGTCTAGCTCAGAATCGCACATTAGGCAAATGAAGACTATGGGAACCAAATCTATGATTGCTGCGGAGTTTAGGTTGAGTACCACACAACATCTGTGCCAAACTGCCAGAAGCAGAAAAAGCTGATGGGTTCTTCTGAACATCTAAATGGTAACATCACACAATTTATTGAGTGCTTTCATCCTGCTAAGGAGACTTCGTCAGAATTAAGAACTCCACTTTAAATTTCATTAGTCAAACAAATTCATCCTATTAATTAAATTACTAAAAATCAGTCTCATCCTTTAAAGTCACAGAGTTCATATACCAATACATAAATTCAGTGTACCCAACTGGAAAACCATATCAGCAATAAAGAATTATTTACAAAAATCACAATCCACATTTATATAAAAAATTAAGAATCCATTCAATGAATGTAATTACATGGTTTAATATTATACAATATAGGTTCTGGTATATGAATTCTGTGACTTTAAGGAAGAGATTGATTCTAATAATTATTTAATTAACCAATATGATGAATTTGACTATTTAATGAGGTTTAGGGTGGGGTTCTTCATTCTGATGTAGTCTTCTTAGCAGGACAAAAGCACTCAATAAATTGTGTGATTTTACCATTGTGGACCCTTCATGGCGTTATTTTCTTTTTTTTTTTTTTTTTTGGCTTTTACGTAACACTCCACTGGATTTTTCTCTGTTTTGTTTTCTTCTGAATATCTCACAAGGATTTTTAGCCAGCGAGGAATAAAGCCAAGACAGGTGACCAGAGTTTGACACTGGCTTGTGCATCTGTCAGTGATAGCATGGGAAGGGAAGAATGAAAAGGCTCAGCCTCTGACTCTCTCTGAAGAGATGGATGGAGAGTGTGTTTGGCTGTGCAAGTTCTTTGTGACTGAACTCCTACTAAAGACTGAGGAATTGCACTGACTGAAGGTGCTGTTTAAAGGAAAACAGAGCCATCTGAATACATCATACAGAGAAGTGAAATGTACATCACTCACAACCACTACAAGTCAACCTGTTTAGAAGGATACAGGCATATGCAGTTGGTTGGTGGGGCTCATAAGCAAAATCTGACTCCAAACACATGAATAATCTCTCCCCACTTCTGGTTGACTTAACTCTCACCACAGGGAATAATCAGGCTGCAAGGCTCAGGGAATGAATGGGCTCACTGTGTAGCTGGCAAGTAAAGGCTCGATGTCAGATGGTCAGCAAGGAGGAACAGGACTTGCAGCATATAGCACCTCCCGATGACAGCTCTCAAGGACATGTGTTCCAGCTACAGCACACACAAGCTGCCACTAGATCCAGAACCCTGTCCTACAGCACAGGCAAGATGATTAAGCAAGAATTCTAATTAGGCATCAAGGAAGTACTGGTTCCGGAGTAGTTAGCTATCTGGCTTCAGGCCACTGCATTACACCTACTCCTGGGAAACTGCTTTTTCTGACTTGCTCTGTTTTTCTACTATACATGTTGTTTACTTCTAGAGCATGTACAGGTTTCTCGTATTCTAGTACTTTGCATAAATAGTGGTAGCTGAAAACTTTTAGTTATGTACTCACCATAACTTCAGATGTTTGGGATCCATCTCGCCTACATTCTGACTGAGGGGTTCGGAGCCAATCCTCGGCTCCGACTCGGCACGCTTATGCCAAAGAGCGAAGTCTCTTATTGGCTGAGCTTACTATATCCCAGGATGCACCACTACCAGTCCCCCAGATCTAGTTTGTCCGCATACATGCACACACGCATGCACTGCTTATATAACATTGACAGATGAAACAAGATAAAAAACAGTAGAACTCAAACCGTTCAATCTCTTCTGATCTCCAAGGCAGGGGGAAGGAGGGTGGGTTATTAGGAATGTAGGCAAGATGGATCCCAAACATCTGAAGTTATGGTGAGTACATAACTAAAAGATGTTATGTGATCTATCTCGCCTACATTCTGACTGATGGGACAGCGTCCCTAGCACCTAAATCCTGGGTGGCTCACTGGAAAACACTCCTGAGTACCGTGGAACCAAATGATGCTCGTCCTTTAGATGCCACATCCAATTTATAGTGGGAAATGAAAGTGTGCGGGTTGGACCAAGTAGCCGCAGCACAAATCTCAGAAATAGCGAGCTTGGAATGGAATGCAATAGAGGTAGCCATAGCTCTAGTAGAGTGAGCTTTGACAGATGTTGTAAGTTGTTTATTTGAAGAGGAATAAGCTTGAGTTATGCAATCTCTGATCCATTTGGCAATAGTAGCTTTAGTGATGGTTTTACCCAGTTTATTATCTGAAAAGTACACAAACAATTGATCTGTTTTCCGAATTTGTTGAGTCCTATCTAGATAGAAGCATAATTGCCTGTGAACATCCAATGTATGGAAGTTGTATTCCGCTTTGTTTGAAAATTTTGGAAAGAAAACTGGTAGCTCTAAAGATTGTTGGAGACAGAGATTAGAGCAAACTTTTGGGACAAAAGATGGATTAGGTCTAAGTGATACTCTATCCTTGTGAAAAATCAAGTATGGTGGTTTGATAGATAGGGCTTGAAGTTCTGAAACTCTTCTTGCAGAGGTAATTGCAATTAAGAAGGCAGTTTTCCAAGACAGATATTTCAACTCACATGTAGCAGCCGGTTCAAAGGGGGAAGATGTTAAGGCACGAAGTATAAAATCAAGATCCCACGGAGGCGCAGGATGAAAAACTGGGGGTCTTAAAAGCACAGCACCTTTCATGAAAGTTTTACATAATCTGCTGCTCATCAACGGTGGGTCTATGGAATCGTGAAATTTGGAGATAGCTGCTAGTTGGACTTTAATAGTAGAGACTGAAGATCCTTGATTAAACAAGGATGTTAAAAATTTCAAGACCTCTGGTATCGGGGCAGTAATAGGGTCTAAGCCTCTGAGTTGAGCCCAGATAGCAAACCTCTTCCACTTACTGTGATACAATTTCTTAGTGGTGGGTTTGTGGGCTGAAGATAAAATGTGAATAACTTCTGGGTCCAAGGTGTGATTTCTGACTAAAGTCGGAAGTGGAGGAGCCAAGCTGTTAATTTCAAAGTGTGAAGGGACTGGTGCTGTTGTCCCGACTGATGAACCAGAAGGTCCGGAGTTAGATCCAAGAACCAAGGACCGTCCAGAGTATATTTCTGTAGGTAGGGAACCATACCTGACGAGGCCAATCGAGCAATTAAAATCATTGTGGACCCCAATTGGGAAGCTTTCTGGATGACTTTGGGGAGGAGTGGAATCGGAGGAAAGCATAAAGCAGTCCTGTTGGCCAAGGTTGGACTAGAGCATCCGTAGCTGCCTCCCTTGACGGGGTCAAGGAAAAGAACCTTTTGCACTTCGTGTTTCGTGGTGTTGCAAACAGGTCGCAGCACGGAATCCCCCATCTTTTGAAAATCTGTGCTGCTACTGTTTCGTTCAGAGACCACTCGTGAGGAGAGAGAATAGTCCTGCTCAGTCTGTCTGCCAATACACTGGATTTTCCTGGAATGTGGGTCGCTACCAGGAAGCGCTTGGTAGCCACTGCCCATTCCCACACCCTCATGGCCTCTCTGCAAAGGGGGTAAGATCTGGTCCCTCCTTGTTTGTTTAGATACCAGACCACCAACATGTTGTCTGTTTGGATGGCGATAATGCCTTGAGGGAGAAACTTGTGGAGGGCTTGTAGGGACAGAAGTACAGCCCTCATTTCCAACACATTGATATGGAGAAATGTTTCGTTTGGAAGCCAAGAACCCTGAACTGATCTGCCCAGACAATGCCCCCCCCACCCCGTCTGGGAGGCATCCGTTGTCAAGGTGGCCACCGGAGGGGGTATAACAAAGGGTCTTCCCTGATTCAGATTGGATGGCAGAAGCCACCAGCGGAGGTCCTGTTTGCACGTTTCTGTAATCAGTATGTGATGATTGAGGGGGAGATCCTGAAAGGACCATTGTGTCGATAACAGCCACTGGAGAATCCTCATGTGCAATCTTGCCAGAGGAACTAGGAGAACCGTGGCAGACATTGAACCTAAAAGTTGCAGGACCATTCTGGCTGGGGCTTTGGATCTTAGAAGCAGGGCTCGGACTTGATCTTGTAATGTTTGTATCCTTTCGGTAGGAAGGAAGATTCGCATTAATTTTGAGTCTATCTCTGCTCCTATGAATCTTATGCGCTGAGAAGGCAGCAAGACAGACTTTGACCAGTTGAATGTAATTCCCAGGGAAGCACCCAGGCAGATGGTGGCTTGTAGGTTCTCTAGTAGTAGATGCCTGGTGGTGGCAGTCAGGAGCCAGTCGTCCAGATAGGGAAACACTTGGAATCCGAGACTCCTCAGGTGAGCAGTCACTACTGCCAAACACTTGGTGAACACCCTGGGGGCTGTGGTGAGACCAAAGGGCAGTGCACAAAATTGGAAATGACTGTCTCCCAGGCTGAAGCGCAGATACCTCCTGGACGCCTGATGTATCGGTATGTGATAATAGGCGTCCTTGAGATCTATGGAGCACATCCAAACATCTTTCTCCAACAAAGGGAGAATGGATTGTAAAGTGACCATTGAATTTGGACTTCATGACGGATTGGTTTAGTTTGCTGAGATCCAAAATGGGTCTCAGGTCCCCTGTCTTTTGGCACTAAGAAGAACCTTGAGTAATTTCCGGATCCGATCTGGTCTGTGGGGACCGGTTGGATGACTCCTTTTTCTAGCAGCTTTGAAGCTTCTACGGCTGCAATTTCCCTTTGACTGGGTGGTGGGTCCGGGATTTTTTTGGACGGTGGGGGTGAGTGTGTGAAGGGAATGGTGTAACCTCTGGCAATAATCCGAAGCACCCATCTGTCCTGAGTAATAGACTCCCAGGCTTTTAGGTGCTTGGCAAAACGGCACCCGACTGGCTCCGGAGCAGCACAGCCGGGCAATCACTCATGGAGTGTGGGAGGCTGAAGAGCCATGAAAGGACTCGCGGTCTCCAGTGTTGCGGGGGCCTCTGCCGCCTCTGGGACGGCGTCTCCCAGAAAAATTTCCCCGTCCTCTGCCGCTGGAAGGGGAATCTTCCTGCTGTTGAGGAAAGAATTTCTGTGATTTGCGGAACCACATCTTCCCTCCTCTTTTAGCCTTGGGATAAGGCCGAAAGGGAGTGGAATATCGTGCTCCTACGGCAGATAAAGTCTTTCCCTCCTGCTCACAGCGGGTAAGAGTGTCTTTTACCTTGAGTCCAAACAAAGAGGACCCATCAAAGGGAGCGTCGGCAAAGGAAGACTTGAAGGCCTCCGCAAAATGACACAAACGGAGCCAGGCTTGTCTCCGTAGAGCCACGCCTGTGCCTGCCGCTCTGCCCGCCCCTTCGGCCGCATATGAAATGAGCCTCATGGACGAGTTAGAAATCGAGGTAAGGATAGCCAACTGAGAGCTAACCGACTGGGCTAGCTGCTCAGGTAGGTTACCTGAGAGGGAGTCTGAGAGCTCCTTGACCAGATCCCTCTGTAGTCTGGTGAAATGTGCCAAATAATTCAGGGACCTCAGAGTAAAGGCCGCTGAAGTCAGGGTGCGCTTCCCGTGCGGTCCATGCTCCTAGACTCCTTATTAGGAGGATGGACGGACGTTGAAGCCTCTGCCACGTCCTGCTGGGTAGCAGATGCCACCACCATGGCATCTACAGCCACGCCTTTCGTTAAGAACTCCTTCTCGGGTGGGGCAGACAAAAATTTGTTAGGGCGAGAAGGCACTGGTTCCACAGTATCTGGATGTTCCCACGCCCTCCGACAAACCAAATCCAGGAGCTCGAAGGGCGGAGACACCCAGGAGGCGGAGGGCTGAGCCCCGAAGGCCTTGAGGAACACCGACTCATCAGCGGAGGGGGGTTTGGAATTCCAGCCGCCTCATTGCTCGAGGATCTCTAGAATGTCTGCAAATGAGACATCATCCGAGGACGACTTTGGGGACCCCTCCGCATCATCAAGATCAGTGTCCGATCTCATCGGGGGAGTCCACGTGCTTCCTCTTGCACGATCTCTTCCTTGGGGGCTCCTCCGAAGACAACTCCGAAAGACCCTCAGGAGGAGGGGAACCCCCCCCTCGGGGCTCCGCTGCCTAGAGACAGGGGAACTGCCAAAGACCCAGTCTCCATGCCCAGGGAAGGTGCCGGTAAAGCCGTAGAGATGGCCGAAGAAGACTTGGCCAAGGCACTCCTCATAGCTCTGAAGGCCGGACCCCCAGAATCCTGGGAGGGTCCAGTCTCCGGAGCCATGATAGCAGACGGAAGTCCCGCGGCCGAAGCACCGAGAGGGAGGCTTGGAACTGACAGCATTGGTCCCGAAACGTCACCCCCGGGTCCGGCCGAAGAAGTCCACGTGCTAAACTCGGACCCGAAGGCCGGGGTTGGAGTAAGGGTCAGAGCCGACCCTAGGATCTCCACTGGCTCCATCAGCACCTGCTCCGACGGAGCCGAAGCGGTCGGAGGAGGAATGGCAATGGAATGGGCTATCGGCTCCGAAGCCAAATAGGTAGGAGCCGAAACAAATTTCTGAAAGACTGGGGACTGGAAAATTCTTTGGAGTACCCTGTCTATGTCCGAATCTGACATCCTTGATGACCTGGAAGAGACCGAATGGGTCCGAGTAGGCCTCTCCAACGGCTCCAAGGGACTAGGGGACCGGCTCCGAATCGACTCGACAATTATCGGCGCCGAAGGAGTGTCCAAACCAATTTCCATCGGTGCCGAAGAGGGCTTCGGCGCCGAGGAGGAAGTTTCTGAGCGGACAACCTTCACCGGCTCCAAGATCAGTGGAGCCGATGAAGATGACCCGCCTCTCGAGGCCCCAGCCGTCGGCTCCGAACCCAGAGGAGTCGAGGCTGGAGGCATCGAGGCAGACCGTTCCGCCCTCGGCTCCGAAGTCCGTGGAGCCGAAGGAGAAGCCTGCCTATGTCTTTTGGCGGTCGGATCCGACGGGCTGGTCGGAGCCGACGCCCTTTTCTTCTTTGCAGGAGAAGGAGAGGAAGCCAAAGCCTCTTCAAAAGAGGGTTTAATAAGGCCTTTTAAAATAAGTTTATTTTTCCTCTCTTGGAGGACCCTCGAGGAAAACGCGTGGCACATGCTACAGGGCTCCTGCAAATGTTTGGCGCCCAAACAGTACACACAGAGAGAATGATCATCAGTTATTGACATCTTGAAACTGCACTTAGTGCACTTCTTAAAACCTTATGGCAACCAATCAAGTGTAACAGCCAAACACACTAACTATCACAGAGAAAAAACTTTTCTCTCTCTCTTTTTTTTTTTTTTTTTTTTTTTTTTTTAACCAAGAACTGTGACAAAGAAGAAAAACTAGAAAGGATCCAAGAACCCTTAAATAAAAACGGAACTTGAAAGACGAAGTGACTGACAGGGGAAGGCCCTTCAACTGAAAGGGAACCTCTAGTCAGAAAAAGGCACAATCACCACACAAATACTTCACAAAAATATCCAGTCATACACAAAAAGACTATATAGCCGTTAAAACAGCTTTTTGTTGAAATTTCAGGAAATCCCTGACAGGAAAGTAAGTGAAAAAACACTACTTAGCTCAGCCAGCTCGAGACCACGTCTTTGCTTGTTAGCGGCAAACGAGATCTGGGGGACTGGTAGTGGTGCATCCTGGGATATAGTAAGCTCAGCCAATAAGAGACTTCGCTCTTTGGCATAAGCGTGCCGAGTCGGAGCCGAGGATCGGCTCCGAACCCATCAGTCAGAATGTAGGCGAGATAGGATCACATAACATTAATGGTTAAAGACTACTGTTAATACTACACTAGACAAGAAAGCTATCTTCCATTGAAACATTTTCTTTGAAAAAAAATTGGATAAGGACATTTACACACAAGGCTTTTAACTCCAGCATTCTCCTGCTATAGACAACCACCACTAGTTAAAAGTGTTCCATGAAAGGCGGATACTGCAGGTTCACAAAGAGAAAAAGTTAGTTTGTCTAGCATAAATCCCACATGAGCAATTACGTCTTTTAGGACTCCTTACATATAAAACTGCCATAAAGAAAGACTTTGCAAATGTGGGTACTGTAATCCCTGAAAAAGTTAGTAAACAAGGACATACTGCAAAAAAGTACTTTAATGTATAAATATACAGAGCTATAATAAAGTAAATACATAATCCAGTAAATCTGAAATGGGACAAAGAAAACAATCCACATGTAGTGACAGTTCACAAAATGTATGTGTAAGTAAACTTACCATAACGGTAGATGTTCTAACGATTAGTACTGCAATAGCACAAGCTATATGGATTATGCCCTGCCTAGGATACAGCAGATGGACAGCTTACAAAGCTTAAATATACTTTCCATATGCCCAGACCACTGGAAGCTCAAGCAGAGTAAGGAAACAGAAGTAAGGGTGCTTGGCCCTTCAGAACTTTCATGCCAACTGAAAAAGGAAGGCTAGACCCCCTGAAAAGGTCAATGTTATGTAAAAAGATTCTATGTTCTCTCCCTGGTGTACAAAAAACAGACAAAAATAAGGGGGTGGAGGAAAGGAGTGCATACTGCAACAGTGACCATTCAAACATCTGTTATGTTAGGTTTACGTACACAACTGTACTATGTTCATCATTTGATCCTGCTGCAGTAGCCCAACTTATATGGATAAAATACCAAAGCTTAGAAAGAGCAGGAGGTGGAAGAATAAGGTAAGGTCCAGGAGGCCCTAATGAATGCTCCTATCAAAACCTGCTTTACACCTGAAACTGAGCCTTTGCTGGTTAGAGGGAACATAAGAATCACAGATGCCATTAATCCTGAAATCCTGAGAAATTCCCTTGCTGAAGTCTTAGACCGAGTGGGAGAAAAAAACAAGAACCGCTCTAGCTATAAATCTCCTTTTTACCTGTGGAAGAAAAGCTCTTTGAACTAATGTATCTAGGAAACACCCCAGCAACACAATCATTGGGGATGGAGTCAGGCAAGATTTTTGAATGTTCTGGAAACCCAGTCTGTGTAGGAGATCTTTTACCCAAGTGAGAGAAGTCTGACACTTTGAAAAAGACACTGCAAAGGGAAGCAGCTCATCTAAATAAGGAAAAATAAGAATACTTTGGCTATTATGGGAGCTAGACACCTGGTGAACAGCCAGAGAACTGCAAGTGTAACCCTGAGTCAGAAAGCCTAAAAGTTTGAAATCTGTGGCTATAGGATGATAGAGTTAGCAAAAGACAGAAATGGGGAATAGGTTGTGAATGAATACCATTTTGAACTTTTACTTTTCACAAAGTGGTTGAGAAAGGAAATATCTAGGAATGGTCACTGTGAAGCTTCTTTCTTTTTTTGGTACCAGAAACATTCTTGAATAAAATCCTGCAGATGAGGGTGGAACAGATTGCATCGCCCATAGATCTAGCATAAAGATGCTCAATGACTGGTGAGGGTGGAGAAGATAGGAAAGTATGAGTTGTTGGATGAGGATGAATCTCTTGAAAAGGAAAAGTAAATACTGCCCACAGTAAGTTTACTATCCATACCTAGTAGAATGTCATCTGTAAGGGTGCAAATTATTGTCAAAGTGCTTCTTCCAGTTGAGAAGTTATGCTGATGGGAGGAAAGAAATCCACATTGATGTGTGCAGGAACAGAGATGGATAAAAATTAATATTTCCAGAATTTTGCCTATACTTTCTATAGTTAAAAGTAGAAAGTTGAGGATTGGCATGATGACTAAAATGTTTATTTCACTGACCCAAGATACAGATTTTAATTCTCATATTTGGTCACTTTGTCTTTGGTCACTTTCTGGTTATTGGCTAAGCATGTAATAGTCTGCAAAAGAGATATGCCTAGTATTTACCTAAAGGTTGGAGGCTGGCATAATGGTTAAGGTGTTACCTCGCATACAGAAGGTACCGGGTTTTATTCTCACCTTTGAGGGAAATTGGCTAGGCTTAAAATGGCCCACAAGGCACCTAGCCTAACAGTTGCCTATGAACAGTAGTTTCTGAATTAGGAGCGGCATACATCAAGGTCTGCACCCATATGAAGGAGATATATCTCCCACATTGTGCTTTGGGGAATGAGAAAAGAGAAGTTTTTTACTACTGCTATAACACCTGGGCAAGCCAGCTATTGTTTCCAGAATGTTCCATCTCTGTACTCTCTCTCAAAGGATACATGGATGCATCTGATACTCATGACTTTACTGCTCAGGGATCCTATTATAATCTGAGCCACTGACTAGAGTAGAGGTCAGAATCAAACTCTGTACCTTGTACCTCTGAGGTAAATGCTTTAACCATCAGGCCAACCCTAGTGATTTTTCACTGACAAATAATCAGAACCTATGGAGTCTTGATCCAAATAAATTCCTGAATGAGAATTGCCACAGATGCAGCACAAGGGCAAGTTACCATATATCTGTTATTTATATGGTTCATTGTATCTTTGAAACATTTAGCTTGTGGAGGTGGGGAGGCACAGTCATAGGTTCAATGACAGGAAAGAGCTTGGTAGTGGATGGCAAGGTAGTAAGGAGGAGGCTGGATATCTTGTGTATCCAGGAGACAAGATGGAAGGGTAGTGCATCAAGCCACATTGCTTGGGATCCAGAGATTACCACCCAGGAAGAGGACATGCTTAGAAAATGGTGTGGGAATTGTGTTGAGTGAGAGGCTTCAGAAGACAGTAAGGAAGGCCATCAGAATTAGTGACAGACTCATGGCAATCAGACTCCAGTGTTAAGACAGGGCACTATTCATAATCTCAGCTTATGCTCAACAGTAGGGTTATGTTAGTGAAGAAGAGTGCATTCAAACAGCAGCTGCAATTTACTGTATTTCAGCCTTTTTTTAAAGCATGTCAGCAAGAGTTGGTGTTGATAATGGGTGATCTGAATGCACATATCAGGACAAACAGAGCACAATATGACTGCCTGAGTCCACATAGGTGGAGCAACAGCAATAAAGGACATGCCACTCTAGAGTCTGTCTGGCAAATGGCTTGATGGTGGCTAACACATGGTTCAGCAAGAGAGTCACAAGATCACATACAACAGTGGCCTGCATGCAACTCAGGTAGGCTTCCTTCTAGGAAGGAAAGGGCATTAGGCTAGAATCAGTGATTGCAGAGTCACCTCCAGTGAAACAGTTGGTCCAGAGCCTAAACCACCAGTTGCCACAATCATCTACAAGCAGTGGCAAGAGAAAGCCCCAAAGTCAACACAGACTAGGTTGAAGACCTGGATGTTAACTGGAGAAAATGCACAATAGTTCAAGGAACTACTCAAGGCTCTAACACCTCAGGAAGAAGAGTAAATAGGTGGAGCTGAAGAAGAATGGCAGCACCTCAAAATAGCATGTGTGAGGACTATACTACAGATATATGACAGAACCAGGTATGAAAGCAAGGTACATAAAAAAAGCTGGTGGTGGAATCCAGGAAGTCATCAAACGCAGTAGTGCAAGAAAATGTGGGAAATAGAAAAGATGAACCATGCTAAGAAGGTGTACTGGCTGGATAAGAAACAGGCAAAGAGATGAGGTGTAACAACATAGAAAGTACAGTTGTGTAAATCCTACTTACCTGTAACAGTAGATGCTTTTGAATTTTATACTGCCTCAATGGTATGTGGGATCTGTGCTTGGAAAAATCCACACCATCAGCTTTCCAGAGTTCAGAATCCCCACCTCTGACTACAGAAGCATTCTACAGGCAGCAACCCAGTCCTGTGTTCATACCATTACAAAGCACTACAAACTGGATTCTTTCCCAAGTTCCAGAGCAGGCTTGGCAAGGACCATTCTCCAGGGGCTCCTGGATCTTTAACTTTCTCCTCCCAGGTATGGTAAGCTTTGGCAATCTACCTATATGTCATTGAGACAGTGTGAACGTTGGACATTGTACAGTTGCCTAGGTCCTACTTCCCAGTAACAGTAGCAGTTAAATGTCACAATACCTAAGTTTCAACACTCACCCACCATCCCCCTTATTTTGTATATTGTCCGATGGAATCCAAGCTTGCTGTTTTGTTGGCCGGCTTTGGTTATTTGTGTTGCTGTTTTTCGACTGTAAATTGGTTGGTTTCAGGCATTTCTTGCTTCTGGTCATTTTAGTTTTTTTTTTCTGCTTAGCGCTAAAAGCCTGAACTGACTTTCTGTGACAGGGGGTTGGCAAATCCCCTAAAAAGACAGAAATAAGAGGGGATTTTGAGCTCTGAAAAGATGCTATTGTAGGTCAGTGCAGGCACAGAACCCATATGCCACAGAGGCAGTGTGAGTCATGATCTTCAGAGGCATTTAACCAGTTTCTGGAAAGTGACTCAGCAGATGGCAATAAGAACTCTATCAGGCTGCAAAGAAAAACAGAAAGAAAACAGACACCCTTCATAAGGGATGCCAGCAACAACCTGCTTACCAGTCCACAGGATATGAAAGGCAGATGGAAGAAGTACTTCCAGCAGCTTCTGAATGAAGAAAAACCCCACAGAAGCTAACTGCCCCAGACACAGCCTATGATGAGAGGAGTAGCAGCAACCCTCACTAGAAGTAACAGCACTAAGGAAAATGAAGTCAGGGAAAGAAGCAAGCTTAGATGCGGTCACAGCAGGTAAGACAACATGTTGGGTGAGATAGGGGAAAACTGGCTTCTAAGGGTACTCAAAGAAGTATGGACAGAAAGGTGCATCTCGGATAAGTGGATAAAAAAAAGTGTACAAGAACAAAGGGGCATTCACAACTGTGGGCAATATGGAGACATCAAACTCCTCTCACACAACATGAAAGGTCTGGAGAAGGCAACTGATAAAAACGCAGACTTGTAGAAAAGTAAGACAGGAGATCAGCAGTTCTGATTCAGATCAGGATGCAGCACAGCTTTATCTGATGTTTGCAGCAAAACAGACAACTGAGAAGAAGCTAGAGATGAGGAACTAATTCAGCTGGCATTCCTAGACTTGGAGAAAGCATATGACAAGGCCCCAAGAAAGCTGATTTGGGCAGTCCTGTGGTGGTTCAAAGTTCCAGAAACACTGGTAGAATTAGTGCAGGCTAGGTACAAGGACCCAATGACTCGTGTACAAAAAGTGTTTGGACTCAAAGAGGAGTTCTCAGTGGGAGTTGATGTGCACCAGGGTTCCACTCTGAGCCCACTGCTGTTCATACTGGTGATGGACTACATTAGCAAACAGGTCACAGGCAACAGGGTCAACAAAGTTGCCACACGCAGATGATGGAGCATCACAGGTAGACTGAACAAGAACTTCAGCAAAGGTCAGGGGAATGGAAGGCAAAACTGGAGGTACATGGGATGAAATGCAGTATAGATAAGAGTTAAACATGCTGCAAATGGGGGAAATCAGAATAAGCTTAGAAATGAGAGAGAAGGAAAATAGTGGAACAGGTTAACAGCTTCAAGTATCTGGGAGGGGTAGTTGAAAAGAATGTCCACATACCTCTCAACTGTCAGGATTTTTGCATCATATTTTTGGTCTGTTCCTCATAAAAATAGTGGTTTTCTGGACTTTTGTGGCAAATCAACGAGGACTGAATTCAATAAATAATGGCAAGCATTTGAGTTTCAAACTTAATTTCCTTCAGACAAATGGATTTTAGCACGTTTAAAAGTTTGAGAGCGCAATATTTAAAATTTGTCCCTATATTCAGGGCTTTGTCCCTCATTATTTTTGTCTTTGTCCAGATTTTTTTGTGCTAAGAGGTTGAGAGCTATGCTAAATGAGGAGGCTAAAGGTACACTCGGAGGGGTTGCAGGCAAATGGCACTGTGTATCAGAGGTAATGTATGACAGAATAATATCAAAGAAGCTGAAACCTAAGGTGTACAAAACAGTGGTGTGACCAGTACTACTGTACAGTACAAAAACCTGGGCAGTTAAGGCACAGCTGTTGAGGAAGCTAGAGATGATGGAGATGAAATGCTTGAGACTGGTGGTAGGATGCTCACAGTAGGACAGATGAAGTTAGGACATCACAGCAGAAGCCAAAGTCACTTCAATTACAGAAAAGCTTAGAGAATAACTTACAGACAGTGATGTGGACACCAGAAGACAATCTGTTGAAGATGATTTGGAACAAACAACAAGGCAACAGGACACAAGAGCATCCAGCAAATAGATGGATGGATGGATGTATTGTGTGAGAGACTTGTGACAGTCAAACAGGACTGCAGGATAGTGGCAATGAATCAAGAGAGATGGTGCTAGATGGCATGACCCTCCGACCCCATGTAGAAACTGAGAAAACGGAGGGCTGATGATGATGAGTAACCTAACAAATTAATATACGCTGAAGAAATATTAAAAGAAACTATAACAATCAGGAGAAAAATAATTGTTTGTTTACTTTTGAGGTACATTTAATTCATAAATTATATATAAGGAGTCCTTTGAACTGTTAACGAAGTATATAAAACAGTTAAATTACATTCATAAACAAAGTTAACTTGGCATTAGGTTACACATTTATTTAATTACTTATTTCCAATTTGATGACTGGGGAGGTCCACTGGGCTCAGGGAGCCCGTTTTCAGTGGAGGCCCAGGGAGAAAAGCTCCACATTACATAGTTTAGTTACATAGACAATAACAGTAAAGAAGACACAATTACAATTTCATTCCATGCTAAAGAATAGGAATAAATTCGTTGGTTACATAGTACCTAAATATTTAGGATGGCAGTGGTAACTTAACTGAGAGGGAGAATAAAGACTTAGAAGGAAAAGACAGAAAAAAAGGTGGGATGGGTTATTTATAATACGTACAATTATGTTATTTACAATATGTGCATTTATGCCAGGTTAGCTTGTATTCAGAGTTAGTCAGGAGTTTAAGGGGTGGATTGATTATTAGGCTAGGTGGGGAGAGTGCAGTTGCATTTCCTGTTAGAGGAAAGGTAGGAATGTAGCTGAGTTTTAAAGTTTTCATAGTTTTCACAAGTCCTTAGAGAAAAAGGAAGAGAATTCCATTTGTTAGCTAAGAAAAAGGATAGAAGAAGCTGACCAGCAGGACGACTGGGTTTGTGGACAGTGATTAGGTTTTGGTGAGTAGATCTTAGAGTTCTCTGAGTGGTGTAAGGTTGAAGGATGTTGGTTAGTGCTGGGCACTTAGTAGGTTGAAAAATTAGTTTGTGGGCTGTAGTAATTTGGAGGTAGTCTAGATGGTTGGAGAGTTCAAGCCAATTTAACAAATGAAGGGCAGTACAATGATGGGAGGAGAGTTTGGCTTTGGTTGCAAATTTAGAAATTTTATTATAACAGACTTCCAATTTGGAGGAGAGAGGCAGATAAGTTTGTTAGTAGAGGAGCGCCATACATTAGTGAGGGGAGTAGATAGGTAGTGGAGAGAGTTTGTCTGGTGGAAGGAGAGAGAAAGTGGATGTTTCTGAATAGCATACCAAGTTTTATATGGGTTTTCTTAATGTTTTGCTGGATGTGAGTGTCGAATTTTAGGTGTTCATCAATAGTAACCCCAAGTAGTTTAGCGAAGGGAACAACCTCTATAGTAGAGTTGTTTTGGCTAATAATTTGGAACAAGTTTTTATCAAGAGGGGAAACTTTTGAGGGAGAGAATAATAATATTTTGGATTTATTGGAATTTAGCAAAAGGTGGTTTTGGAGCATCCAGTTTTCCGTGGTGGAGAAAGCAGTTTGGGTCACTGTTTAAAGCTTTGAGAGGTTAGAGGCGCAACAGACTAAAGTTGAATCGTCTGCATATTGTAAAATTTTGGTGTTGGGTATGGCTTTGTGGAAATCATTAATAAAGATGCTGAATAGCACTGGTTCATAGGTTCACAGATTAGTACTAGGCTAATTGCCCTTGCGAGCCATCTTAAGCCTAGCCAATTATCCCTTGTGAGACTCAATCCCTGCACCTTATGTTTGAAAGGCAAATACCTTAACCATTAGGCCACCATTCCAACAGAGTATGGATCCCTAGGGTACCCCAGTGGGGATAGGAAGGAATGTTGAGGAGCCTTTCCCCCATTTCACAGCTTGAGACCTGTCAGAGAGGTAGCTTGAGAACCAGGATAAGGTATTCTGGGAGAGATTAAGGTTAGAAAGATGGTTCAAGATATGGATGTTGGAGATGGTATCAAATGCCTTGGACAGATCAAGTAGAATTGATGATACTATTTTTCCAGAGTCACGGACAAGATTTATTGTGTCTAAGAAGGAGAGAAGAGCAGTAATAGTACTACGGCAGGTCGGAAGCCGTGTTGGGTTGGAGTGATTAATTGGTGATTGACGAGGAATGGCATAAGCTGAAGGCGTTTGCATTTTTCCAGAAGTTTTGATACAGGGGAGAGGATAGCTATGGGGCGGTAGTTAGAGATATTGTTTTTGCCTACTTTATGGAGAGGTAGAATAAAGGCAGCCCGCCATAATCTGGTCACATAAGATTCCTGCATGGATCTAATCATACCATTGCAGCTATTTT